>NC_032028.1:20163266-20209868 GCF_001865875.1 Lupinus angustifolius | reverse complement strand
ATATAATGATTATGTATAAATTTTTATTATCAATATATAAATATTATACTATTTGAAGTATTATTTAAGGAAGAGAAATATAATTTTTTCTTTGAAAAATGCTATCTTCTAACATTCACAAGTGTTGAACATATATTTTCAAAGTTGATTTAACTCTTTTGTATTTTTTTTTAAATGGCCTCAAATCACTTTTTATTAGGGGTGAGCAGGATTCGACCCTATCCACTCACCCAATACAGCTCGATCATGATCAGACCCGAATAAAGTTGTGTTTCATCAAATTTAGGGTCAAGTTCATATTCAAATATTAGACCCGATCAATATTTAGGGTCGGGTAGGGACCAAACATGATTCGTCCCGACCTGTTCCATGATCGCTCAATCATCTTGTTTGCATGTGTGTATATTCAAATGTGTGCAAATTAATGTCACTTTTTTGTCGAAAATATTATTAATTATTTAATTTTTTATCAAATGTATATGATTAATAATATATATACATATATTATTTTATATGTCAAATCACATATTCATAATAATAAATAATATTAAGGAGATTTTATCTAAAATAAGTATGTAATATATTTAATCAGGTCTATGGTCGAGATCGGGTTTAAATGTTGATACGATCGATATTTAGGATCAGATTAACTTCAGGTCTAACGTCAAGTCCAAGTTCAAAAAAGAACCCGACGAATATTTAAGATCGGGTAAGGACGAGTATTAACCTATCCTAACCTGGGCCATCCTCACCCCCGCTTATTACCACAACTATAATAGAATAAAGATTATTTTCATAATCATGTTGCAACATGATTTATTCTTCATGATATATATTAATTATAATTTGCGGAAACTTATTAAAACGGGTTCGTAGTAATGAGGCATGAGGTAAGTTTTCCACAAATTAGAGGAGCAGAAGAGATTTTAATGGAGGGGTGAAAATAAAACAAAATTTAACCTATGGCTTAATTAAGAATGTATAGTATAAAAAATTATATATAATCAATGTATTATCTACTATTCATTTGTTTTATTTTATTTAAAAGTTAATAATAATTAAAAATAAGTCATGAATGATATAACAATAATAATAAAATCTATTATATTATTAGTACACATATTTTCCTGTTTAATTAAACAAGAGGAAAAAAAAATGAATGATTTTGCCTGCCTTCATTTTGATTTGAAAGGGAAGTGAAGCAATTTATCACTAAATTATTAAAATATGTATAAATCTTATTACCATCCTTAGAGGCATTGAAGTATGAGGAAAAAATGTGTAGATATATGAGTATATTAAGTATCTTTTATCATTAATTTTTTAAAAATAATATAAATGAATGTTAAATAAAATAATAATTATATATGAATTTGTATATTAATAATACATAAATATTATTACTAAATATGAGATCATCACCAAAAATCCCTCCCTTTTTAATAATATGAAAGAGTATAAAATCTTTGTATTGACAACTAAAAGATTTATACACAGTTAATATATATTTATTATTCTTTAAATTATCATTGAAAATGAATAGTAAAAGATATAATGACGCTGTAAAACACTATCTTTTCACTCTAAGAAAATGGAATGGAAGAGAAGAAAAATTAAATTCCAAAGGTTCCTTCATCTCTGAGTTCAATTTCAGATCTCACCCACATTTCATTTCTCTTCTCAATCTTTATCCCAAAAGGTTCATTTTTTCAATCTCACTTTTTCCTTTTCATTTTTCAATGCTTCAATTCCTTCCATTTTGTTTGCGTTTCACTTAATCAATCAATTTCTCTCTCTTAAAATCCATCTCCGCTTTCATTTCATCACACTATATTTTTCATGTCAAAAAACGTTTCTTTGCTTTGCTTTATATTCTTATCTTATTCATGTTAATATTTCGGCACATTATTATTAAGATTAAGAGTTGATTTATTGTTTAAGAAGATTTTAAATCTGTGTCCGCCAGTCTTAAAGTTTTGATAGTAGTCTCTGAAACTGAAACCGCGTAGTGACCACAGTAGTCAATAGTTTTGTTTGTATAACTAAAGATATATCATCCTATGGTAAGAACTAATCATTTTCGGGTTGTGCACCTTACAACATGTATAGTTCACGTGAATCGAACTTTTGACATTTTGGCACGTCTAAGATCTAATGATGCTTTACACTACTAGACCAAATACTTGTGTAGTGCCTTAGATTTGAGTGTTATGATAAAGATATAAAGGGCGACCTTGTGCCCGAGACTCCTCGTGGTCTTTGGGGAGGGTACATTTACACGGGTGAACATCTTCTGTCCCAGAAAATGTACAACTCGATGTACTGTTGTTTTGTGATTGGTCATAGAAATAATTAATTATTAAATTTTTAACTTCAATACATTTTTTCAACCAATCATCAACTATGGCACATGAAGTGACACTATTTATGGGATAAGTTTCCAGAATAATTTGAGACACATAGTAACATTCCCATACTAAGTGTTAAAACAAAAAAATAGTTTAAATTTACTTGTTTTTCTCTTTCTGATTGAATATTTGTTTGTGATGATAGTAAGAATGTATAATGATGTTGGATCACGACCCGGAGTACCACCTAATTCGATACCATCACAACCTAATCCTTTCGGAAATGCGTTTAATGTTGCTGGTTCGGGACTCATACGAGGTGGATTGGGTGCTTATGGAGGAAAAATATTAGGATCTAGCTCTGAGTATGTTCAAAGCAATGTAAGTACCATTCTAGTATTGTTTTTGTAAGCAGTTGGTGTATCACCTCGGCAATACTTATGTATTGATTTTCGGAAATGATTGTCGTGCATAAGTTATCACTTTAGTATCTGCATTGTGAAATCAAGTTGTCATTTAAATTTTTGAAGAAAATTTTAAATTCTGTGATTTACTTTTAAAATCTGTCAACAATGATTATTTATCAGTGAATTTATGCTTTACTGGTTTTGGAGGGATAAACCAATGCAGGTAAAAAATGATACTAACTAGCTTAGTGGCCTTAAGTTTGCTTCCAGTGTTTTCAATTTAAGTTAATATTTCCAATTGAATTACAGATAAGTCGGTATTTCTCTGATCCCCAATACTACTTTCAAGTGAACGACCATTATGTTAAGAACAAATTGAAGGTGGTTTTGTTCCCATTCCTGCACCGGGTAAGCAGTAATGTCATTCTTTTCTGCGATACTCGTATTTTCATTTGATCATGTTATTTTATCTTCTTCCCGGCTTTATATTTTTTTTATCTTTTCTGGTTCAGGGTCACTGGACTAGAATTACTGAGCCTGTGGGGGGTAGACTCTCATATAAACCACCAATTTATGACATAAATGCACCAGATCTGTACATTCCACTAATGGCATTTGGCACCTACATTATTCTTGCCGGTCTCTCCTTGGGTCTTCGTGGAAAGTAAATACTCTTCCTGTTTCTCTAACTTAATCCCATAGCATAGCATGAGTCTACTGACATGTGTTCTACTTATTTTTCTCAAAGGTAAAGGTAGCAACATTACTTTATTACACCCTGTTAGTGCTTGACCTTGTCTATATCTCTATACTGTTCGTTGTGAATTGTAAATTATCTTGCTTTATTATAATGCAAGTTTTATTTGAAGTGTGCATAATAGGGATTTTCCCGAAAGTTCCGCTCTATGTCAGCAGTGTTAAAGCTCAGCACATATATGACAGTAATAATGTTGTCAACTATATGATGAAGTTAAAGGAATAGATAAATCCGTTTTCGTCCATCTAACTACTCAATTCTGTGCTGTGATTTTTAATTGCTCTGTAATGAAGATCATTGTGTGAAAAAGATTTGTGTGATGAGGGTAATACAAATCACCACCTACCTAGTGCTATAAAAACAGATAATTCTTTGTTAAAAGTGTGGAACATTGTTGCAAGGAATTTTGTCATTGCCAGGCTATGTCTATGATTGACTGTAGTTTCTGCCCCTTTCTTTTTTCTTTTGCACATGTGAGCTTTTTCTCTGATGGCGTATAATTACCAATCTCGTGCACTAGACTGCCCTTTTTTAATAGGTTTACACATTGAGCCAGCCTTGTCTTCGGATATCCAAGATCATACCACAATGCATGTTTTTTGCAGATATATAATCTTAGTGGGAGAGCCGAGAGGAAACATATTGAAAGCAGAACTGCAGAGAAAAGTTTTGGAAGCTCATGGCTCATGTTTAAATAGAAATAAAATAGAATTTGAGTTCAGCAAGAAGCACACGGACACTAGCTTAGATGTGAAAATTGCAGATGAGTGAACATACATGATATGATTATTATTAACCGATTAAGAATGAATGCATAAGAGAGATTGTAGGGGTCGCACCTATTTTAGATCTTGCCTTAAGTGGTTTGACCATTTAAGGAGAAGACCATAGAAGTACTACTAAGAAGAGTATATTAGGTGGAGGGTAACCAAATAGTTAAAGGTACAAGAGGACCAATAAAAACTATAGGTAAACCATTGAAAAACACTTTCTTCTTGCTGTACTTGGGAGCCTTTTCCGGATTTTAGTTTGGCTCCAGTATTTTTATATTTTGGCGGTGACTCTACATAAAAAATGGATGTAAGAACTATATTGTAAGCCAGAGAAGTATTGACTTTCTTAGATGTTATAGAGATTAAAAAGGCGGCCTAGTGCACGAAACTCCTACTTAGTGGGATCTGGGAAGGGTAAGCGTACGTAGTTTTACCCTTGCTAGCGGAGAGGCTGTTTCCAAGATTGCTAATTGTATTTTCAAGGTTATTTTGAAATTTACATCCTGAGTTTATACAAGTTACAATGAGAATTAAGTTTAGTTTATGTGACTCATTTTTTTCTGTCCATTTCCCTCCATAGTTATTCGAAGTTTCTTGATGACGCTGTATTTATGTCCAGGTTTAGTCCCGAAGCTTTGAGTTTGTTATTCGTCAAGGGATTACTTGGTTGGTTTATGCAAGCTTCACTGCTTAAGGTGACATTGCTTTCATTGGGCTGTGGGGAAGGACCCCTTCTGGACATTATAGCATATGCAGGGTATACATTCACTGGTATATGTTTGGCTGTTTTCGGAAAAATAATATCGGGTTACGCCTACTACTTTTTGATGCCATGGACCTGCTTATGCATGGGAGTATTCTTGGTGAAAACAATGAAGAGGGTCCTTTTTGCAGAGGTTAGGAGTTCTGATTCTAGCAAACACCACTATCTCTTGCTCTTTATTGCTTTGGTTCAGTTCCCATTGTTCATATGGCTTGGTAACATTACTGTCAATTGGCTTTTATAAAAGTGATAGCTTTTACCTTAGTCATATCATATTCTTTGATTGTTCATGGAGAAGAACACATCGAAAAAGTGTGTCACTTCTGATTGGTTGGAAAAATGTATTTGAAGTTAAAAATTTAATAATTAAATAATTTTTCTGACCAATCATAGCAAGTAGCATATAGACTGGTACATTTTTTGCGATAGAGGATGTGCTCCGAAGAATTTTAGTATATGGGATTTTTGTTTCCCCAGTGTTTTTATGTGTTGTGTAGGTCTGGGGAAAAGATGTTGTTAGAAATTCATAATTTAAATTTAATGACTTCTCAAGGTACATGTTGTATTGTTTGAAACACCATTGGTTTCTAAGGTATACCAATGTGAGAACAATGTTTCTGTTGGGCATGTGACTGCAATCTCTGTTCTTCCGGATTAAGATTTGGGTCCAGATCCTCTCCGGTACTGAAGAGTCGAACCGGGTGATTCTAATTTGAAATTATTTTTTCTATAAAATAAATTAAAAAACTAAAAAAATTATCTTTCTCTCTTAAACTCCATTACTGAAGAATATACCAACTTTTAAGATTTGTGGCATGATTTTAATCCATATTCCTTCAAAATGGAGTCACACAATTCAAGTGCTTTATGGCTTGTTGCTATCTTAGCTATTGAGCAAAGCCAATCAAAATATTTAAATTATTTAAATAACTTTAGAACAATTGTAGTAAGGGCTTAGTTTTTTATTTATTCATAACTTTTGTATAAATAATTGTGGCTAGATTGAATTGGAATTGCCTGTATATATAGTTGAATGTATAATGACAGAGTATAACAAAAATATTAGTATTTTTCAAATTTCAGAGTTTAAAATGTATGCACTAACATTGTAAAGTTTTTTATTCAGTATATCATCCACCATTAATTTGTAATACTTTTGTTTGAAAGTTAATTGTAGCTAACATATGAATGATGTAGATTTGCTGATAATAATGTAAAAATCACTTACACTGTCGGTCGATATATATATATTAAATTCTTTTACAAAATGAACACAAATGGAATGTGATAATAATGCACAATTCATCTGATTGAACACTCATTTGTTTCAGATTAATGTCCGAATTGAATATGTGATAATAATGCCACAAGCTAAAAGGTTAATGAAATGTCTTAAGCTACCGTTTATAAATAAATATTCAAATTTGGATTCAGAAAAGTGAATAATTATTTGAGGCTATTTGACCCTTTCTTTTTAAAAACCTAGGTGAAGATGAAGATTTTCAAAACATAAATCAATAAATAACTATTAATAAACATGTAAAAGTAAATAAATACGTGTTCAAATTATTACCGAAATGTAGTTACATATGATATTGTTTTCAAAATCTAAACTCAAAGATCATTCTTATGATTACAAAAGCGTGTATATATATATATATATATATATATATATAAATATATATGAGAGTAAATTATACCGATACTCACGAATTTTAAGAAAATTATACAAACTATTTCTTATCTACATAAATCGCCCTCTATTTATATACAAACATTATACTACTTACTCTGCACAAGAAATAGTGTGATATTAAACAAAAAAATGTATGAATGTGAGTAAGTTAAACAAAATATGATATATTGCTGAAACACGTCCAACTAGTATAAGAGTTAGTATCACTTCATTATTTTTGGTCATTTAAAAAATGTATCAATAATTTTAAGGAGATACTGTTTAAATCACTTTTATACTATATTTTAACGAATCAAAAATAACAAATAGATATTGATTCGTATACTATTTGAATTTGTTTCCATAATATATCATATTTTGTTTAACTTAATTAAATTTATCACTTTTTGTTTAAAAAATTACACTTATATCTGTTGTAGGGTATCAAGTATAATATATATAAATTATGGGTTTGGTATAAATATAAAAAATGAAGGATAATTTGTGTATTTCTACTAAACCTCAGATGTGAGTTTAAAATATGAACTTGATTTAAAGTGATGCTGAAAATTAGAAGGTAGGATGCACAAGGCATATAACCCTTTATAATGTGTGGTGTTTTAGCCCAACAACATTAAATATTTCCTTTCATTAACATATCATGCCTGGATAATGTAATTTTAAATAAACAGAAAATTGAGTTAAAGATTTTAAAAGTGGATCATGAGTAGAACGAGTTTAGAGTAAAGATAAATGCTACACAAACACATGTCTAAATATAAATGAATATGATGAGGTAAGATCCACCAGTATCATCGTCATCTTGAATCATCAAAAAACAAATTCTAAGTCGTAGAATAAAATAAGAAATTGAAATGTTTGGACATTAATTTGAACCAAACACATCTTAAGGATAAGATGCTAATGAGATAATTAAGCATTGAATGGAAAGTTAGTTAATTAAGTAAGAGTAGATGTAGGAATTAATTTGAATGAATCAACATAGAAGAATCTTTAGAATTCCAATTATAGTTATAGTGGATATTGATTCCCAATTTTATTGGGTCTCATTTGAATGAAGAAGAAGAATAATTGATATAAAACTTGGAATAATCATCACCTAGCATTGGCCAAGGCTCACGGCATTGATATCTTAAAATAAGACATAATTTGTTGGATCCACGCAAGCATTCTATCTCTATGTCCCACCGACTTAGTCGCCAACTCATATATGCTTGGAATTCAACAATACACCTTTCGATTACTACATTCATATTTTTTTTAAATACAAATGTTATAATTTTAATTATCTCTTTGTATAAGGATATATTTTGTTCTCTTGAAAAATTGAGTATAATATGTATAATCTTAGTGGAAGATTTATATACAGGGATACATTATCTAACATTTATTTTGTATTATTTATATTTAAAAGATAATAATAAATGATATAGTAATAATATAAAAAAACTCTTACATTATTGATATATGTGTACATCATTTTCTCTCTAAGAAAATAGTTTATGCACTTACCTAAGATATTTGTTTATGTCATTAGTTCATCATTTACTATTTAAATATTAATCATAATCGATTTTAAATAAAGTAATACATATGAAATATATTTGTTATATAAAAAACTTTATAGTATTAAATCCTAATTTATAAACATGGATGATGGTCTTTATTACTAGATGGGCACCATGTGATGTCCCAATTGTCCATGCTTTCCCAAGGTGAATCTAGTTTACAATGCTAACCTTTCCTACTTTGTTTCTCACTCTTTTTAACCACACAATTCATTCATACATTCATTTTGTTTTCAATCACAATCTAGTACACTTATTGATTTGCAATGGAATCATTGAAAATAAGCAATAGAATAAGAATAGAGTAAAAAGAAAGAGAAAAATATAAGAATAATTTATCAACAACATTTATCAATCATATCTATGTTTTTGGAAGATTGTGCGGTTACCAATAAGTTATTATAGAATAAGATTATAAGCTTTTGCACCATTAGGCATATAATATAATAATATATAGTTTTCTACTTAAATCCAATGTTTAACACTAAAAAGCATATAAGGATATTCATATATATGGCCATGTTGGCCAATTGAGACATTTATGAGTTATCATATACAACAATCTTCATATTAGTGGCGAATATTCCTATCCTTAGGAAATCTAAGCAAAACCTTTACTCTTAGTTAATTGAGTAATTTTGACATTATCAACAAGAGCTTAACCCTTAATAAAACTTGTAGTATAGCTTTTCCAAACTTGTACTGTCGTACAATGGAATATGATGTCTACTTATTCGTTGATATGAGGACTTTCAACACAAGAGAACTTCTTCACTAAAGTTTACTAATAATTACACTCTTTAATACTCAACCCAATTGAACTGTACACTTTGGAGTTTCCTGGAAAAAAACTTGATGTACTACCATGTATTTTGCCTCATTGTCTAAGTAGACAACCATTATTAAAGAACTATTATACTCTATCTTAAAGAGTATACTTATCACATAACTTACTTCAATTTCAACTAGTATTTGTATCACACCTTAAATCTATTCTAGTGCTCATGTCACACCTTATATTGATATCAATGCTAGTATCATACCTCGAATCTATTCCATATATATTAGCCAACACCAATGTTACACACATTCCTAATGTTCATATTATTGTGGATCAACTATAAATTTTATCCTTTTCAATAACACCATGAAAATAAATGTAGAACATTATTCCTTATTTTCGAATATTATTAAGAAGTTATAAATAAATAAATAAGAAAAACTAATTCATTCAATCTTTTATCATTTTCTATCAACCCACTAAAGGATACATGTCTAGAAGTTCCTTTTTAAGAGTGTCTAAAAGTTTAGTAATTAACTTAATTATAACTCTTTAATTTTGTCTTTATATGTGAGTAATATAATATATGGCAATCTATACTTCTATTTCTTTCTCATTCAACTATCACCACTTGTGTATGCACCAAAAAGAAACTATCACCACTTGTGTCGTGTTGATTAATCAAGTTTTATAAAAATGGTTCATTTCCAACTATTAATCCTACACATATTTATTTCATAATAACAATCTTATTTTCATCCAATTATATTTTTATTCTAATTAATTATATAACATCACTTATTTCCAAAATTGATTTTAAAAAATTAATTGTATTTGAATCATTTGTTCTTACAAGTTTATCCTAATCAACTAGAATCCTTATCAATAGGCAACGAAATTTCTAGAATTAAAAAAAGAATCTTAACTATAATAAGGGAAACCAAAAATAATGTGTATAACATTATAGTGTTGTACTTTTCCTTAGTTAACCTAACCCAACTTTAGTTTCTTCTATAAAAGCCCCTCTAACCTCCCATACCTCACTACACAAAAAAAAACATCATATCTTTGATTATTAGCAATTCAGCACTTTCTGAAAAGCCGATAAAAAAATCGGAAAAGAATCATCTCCAATACTAGAGCAGCAATACATAACAAACAAAAGGATCTTGAACATTTGAATGGCCACCCGTGTGATCCCTCCAAGAATTCTAAAGAACATCCGATATAATACTGCAACCGCGACCACAACCGCGACAACGAAACCACTCAACTCCGCTCACCCTTCTATCATATCCTCCTCCGTTGTTCCGCAACCGTCACTCTACGACAAGGCCGACCAAAAACCACCCTCCACCACCGTCAACCCACCGCTGCTGAACTTCGACGATGCCGAAAAACTCTTCGCCCCCGTCTCCACTCCGAAGCTACTCCGTTCATCCGCCGTGATCCACGCCACCGCAATGGGACCCATGGTGGATTTCGGAATGTGGATCATGAAGTCTAAGCTTGTGCAGAAGGGGGTGTTGAAGGATTTGGTGATGTCATCAATTAAGAAAACTTTCTTTGAGAATTTTTGCGCCGGCGAGGATGCCGCCGATGCTGGCCGGAGTATACGGTGGTTGAACGGCGTTGGGTTACGTGGAATGCTTGTTTATGGGGTTGAAGATGCGCATGATAATGAAGGATGTGATCGTAATCTAAAGGGTTTCCTTCACACCGTTGATGTTAGCACATCGCTTCCGTATAATTCTGTAAGTTTTTTCACTTTGAGCTTATTACAAAATCACTTTTTTTGGAAGCATCATAATCAGAAAGACCCAACTTATTTTATTAAGCTAAAATCAATTGTGCACGTGTTTTGTTATTTTGCCTTATTAATAGGTCAAGATGTATTTTTAGGTTGGATTTGAATTTAAATTTCATTTTCAGCTGGAGAATCTCTTAATAAATTGAAAAAAAAAAAATAACAGCTTTACAAAAAAGAGAATAAAATAACATGAGATAACTTATCTTATTTTCTCCGGCCAATAAAAATACGACACTTGTACTATATTATTCAATTTTAAAAATATTTTTATAGAAAATGATTAAATATGATGATATATTTTATTCTTTCGTAAAAGTCAAAATTATAAAACTTCTTAATTTGGATTTAATGTTTTTCGTGTTAATTTAGTTCGTTCTGAAAGATATTGTATTTTCTTTTTATAATTTTTTGTTTCATAATCATATAAGCCTATGATTTAATAATGTATAATATTTATATCAATAACTTTGTTCGTGAACGAAATTATATAATTATTTTAACACGCTTGCTTTATAACTTTTTATATTGAAAGATGTAAGACTAATGATTTTTTTATTGCAAGTAGCATATAATATATTGTACTATGGATATGGGTTTGAGTTGAATGTGTTGTTTCTTTCTGTGTGTGAATGAATGAATTGATTATGCAAGTGGGTGACACCATGTAGGGAAGCCAATTAAGGTCATCTACCTTTTTGTCTTGCATCATCAGTTATGTTTTATGGTTGCTGTGGTCCCACCTGACCTAGCCAAGGACAATGATGTTTGCAATTTGGTACCTTACAACAAAATATAGTACTTTATTTATTAATGATTGGTTTACCAGTGAAAATGTATTATATTCTCATGATATACGAGGAATCAGACATGCTTTCAGTATGTTTCAATTTGATGTCACTAGTGATGAAGTTCATGTCATGTTATAGTCCTCGAAATGAATGGGGATCCTTCCCAAATAAGGATTACGACAATTAGCGGAAAAAATGTCAAAGGGCATGATATCAGTTATACTCCCTTAGAAATGGGGTTACAAGATTTGTTTTCTCCTTTTCCATTTTGTGACTAGAGTTTTCATAATTTCTTTGTCAATTTCTGAAGTACCACAAAATTCATGTGTTTCACACAGTGTATGAATAAGTTGGTGTGTGATTGATAAGTACCTAACTATAGTGTGTACAAATTTAATTTTTGATATGATAGGTAAGCTTTGTGATTGTGAAAATCACTGCAATATGTCCACTGAAGCTTCTAGAAAGAATGAGTGACCTTCTAAGATGGCAACAAAAAGACCCATCATTCATTCTGCCATGGAAACAAGATTCCCTTCCAATCTTTGCAGAATCAAGTCCATTATACCACACTCAGAAAAGACCAGAACCTCTAACACCAGAAGAAGAAAATGATCTTGAACTTGCAAACCAAAGATTACTTGAACTATGCCAAAAATGTGTACAAGCCAATATTCCCTTATTGGTTGATGCAGAACACACCACTGTTCAACCAGCTATTGATTACTTCACATACTCTTCAGCCATAATGCACAACAAAGATGAAAACCCAATTGTGTTTGGAACAATACAAACTTACTTGAAAGATGCTAAAGAGAGGTTGTTGTTAACTGCAAAAGCAGCAGAGAAAATGGGAGTGCCAATGGGGTATAAATTAGTTAGGGGTGCTTATATGTCATTAGAGAGTAAATTGGCTGAGTCTTTGGGGTATGCATCACCAATTCATAATACCATTCAGGACACACATAAGTGCTTCAATGATTGCTCATCTTTTATGCTTGAGAAGATTGCCAGTGGACCTGGTAATGTGGTTCTTGCAACCCACAATGTTGAATCAGGTACTTAGATATTTCAGTCTATTCAATTTCATATTGTTAAACTAAGAGTAAATAACAATTTTAGTCCCTCGTTTTTCGACTTACCCAATTTGGTTCCTCAAAAATTAAAATATTCAAAATGGTCCTAAATTTTTTAAATATAGGTCAAAGTAGTACTTTTAGCATGTTTTACAACACCTGATAGAACTAATTTGACCCTAAAAATGACTACTTTGATCCACATTTGAAATTTTGATAGACCATTATATGTTTGTCAATTTAGGAGGGACCATATTGGTAACTCTTAAATTATTGAGTAAATATTCACTTTTAATCCTTAAAAAATTTCACCCCTGCGAATTTCTCACTTAATGACTATTTTGAATTATATTTAATATTTTTTGGAACCGTTTCGTGTTTTTTCAATTTCTCTTAGTCAAAATTGGTACAGGTAAGAGTTTTGATTAGGCCACATCTTTACTCTAAGGTGTACATAATCTTTATTTTAATGTGTATGATGTGATGATGTGTAGGGAAATTGGCTGCAGCAAAAGCACATGAATTGGGGATTGGAAAGGTTAACCAGAAGCTTGAATTTGCACAGCTATATGGAATGTCAGAGGCACTTTCTTTTGGTTTGAGCAATGCAGGGTTTCAGGTTAGTAAGTATATGCCATTTGGACCAGTTGAGATGGTTATGCCATATCTCCTCAGAAGAGCTGAAGAGAATAGAGGACTCTTGGCTGCTTCAGGCTTTGACAGGCAACTCATGAGGTAAAAAAATCGTTGCTTCATGATCATAGATCATGAGTTCAAATCCTGGAAACAGCATTTTCCCATTTATTATTATCAGACTCCACTAAGTATAAGTCTCGTACACTCGGCTGTTAAGCGCTGACAATGGTTTTTTTTTATCTTTCTATGTTTCAGAAAGGAGTTGGGAAGGAGGCTTAAGGCTGCTGTGTTTTGAAGGCTATAATAAAGTTTGGGGGAAAATGCACTTTTGTCCTCCACTCTCACATTTGTGTCTCTATATATTCCACTCTCACATTTGTCTCCATGTATACTTCTTTGCTAATGTGGCCAAAAAATAAATAAGTGGGATTTGAACTATATATAAGAGAAAAATATGTCCCTTCAGTGTATGATTATCAGTATATCATTCATGTTTAATAATTATTGACTTTTAAAAAAGTAATATAAAAAATGATCGATAATATATTGACAATGAATTGATATTACACTCTAATTCTAAATTTCTAATTGAATTTAACTAAGATCATTATTGATACAAAAGATAGATAAACAATATAGTGTTTATTCACTTGTGAGCAGTCACTCAAAAGTTTATTAATCATTAATGTAATGATAAGTCTTATTAGGAAAAAAAAAGTATGTACTAACAATATACGAGTTTTATATATTATCATTTATCATTGATTCTTCAAAAAAATAATTTAAATAGAAAATAGATAATATAATAACTATACACAAAATACACAAGTTGATATTTAGCAGATCTACTAATTATTTGGAAGAAAAGGAGTATCAAGTTTCCTTTTGTGGCAAACTTGTCAAATGGCCCCTTTGGTTTTTGTTGGCTCTACATTAAGCATTGGGAATATCCCAAAATCAATAATGCATACATGTTGTCATATCTTAATTTCTACTAAGCATTTAAATGAAAACAGACTAGTTTTTGAGAAAAAAATATATCTACTGAGTGCATGAGTTTTATACATTATTCACTATTTATATTTAGTAATTATTGACTATTCAAAAAATAATTCATTTTAAATTATAAATAAAATAGTGTTTGTGTATAAATCTTTATATTGAGCAGTAAATATATATTATACTGTTAGTTATTATTGTGATATCCTAATTGGATATATTAGAGAGAACAAATATTCTTTTATCCTATAAATAATTTAGTTAGCATTTCCTTAATTACTCAATTGTGGACATAATTTATCAGTTTTAAGATATTTTATTTATTATTTTAACTTGACATAAAAAAATTTATATTTTTTATGAAGATAATGAGGCAGGCTATATTTTTTAATTTTTGCAATTTAATGAAGTCGTTTTATTTTAGGAGGTATTAATTAATTGCATAATGTTTTCCACGCAACCTTCTTAAACATGTAAAAATAATTGAAAAATTGGCAATAATTTTCTCTATTCCTCTTAGTTATTGCTAACATCAGTGACATGAAATTCCTTTCTATTATAATCGTTGAACATCACATCAATCTCATTCAAATGCACTTTTTATTTATTTCATTTCTCCACTTATTGGTTATTTTCCATGATTGATAGAGGGGATCATATATTAATATATCATGTTACTTTATTAAAGTTTGAAGTCATCTTTCTTAGGAATTGGTTCTTCCTCCACTTGATATATACTAGCCAATAATATACCAAATAAACAATTCATTAAAAAGAAATTTCTCTCTTATACAATTCATTTTTTCAAAGCATGAGAACCAAATGTTACATTAGTTTATGGAACATAATTGAACATAAAATATAATTGAAGTATTGTAGAATTTAGTACTGAGGAGTTATGTTGATTCCAGGGATGCAAATGCACACCTTAATTTTTTTTTAAAAATATGTATATTATTTATATAAAAAATGTATGCATTGATAGTGTATGAGTTATATACATTGTCATTATATCATTCTTAATCTGTATTTAATTATTATCGACTCTTCATCTGTATTTACGCATTAGTTCATATTCATTTGAAGTTAGCAATATAACTATAAAAAAAGTTTTTTCAACTATAAAAAGTGTGAAAAAATAAGTTGCGTAATCGAGTGGAATATGCATGAATAGATGATTGTCTAGTGACTTATATTTAGCAAGAAATGTTCAACAATATTGACTACGAATTGATTACTCAATGAAAAATGTTATTTATTTGATTAAATGTATTTAGCAAGAAATGTTATTTATTTGATTAAATATATTTAAATTTTGTAATTTTGATATTAATATTTTCATCTTTTTATAATGGATGCCATATATTATTTTAATTTTTAAGTATGTTACACACCCTGTCTAGGTCATAAATCCGTCAGTGGTACTAGGTGAAGACCATAACAAGTGCCATGAGAAAAAAACTAACAGTTTAGATTTTAAATAAAATAATTTTAAAAGTTACCAAAATTATATTGACCTTCATATCCATTACTGAACTTTTGAGTATAGGAAATGATTTTCTCCTTGGTATGCATGCATATATTGAATCAATTTGCACTTTTTTAATAAGTTGATGACCAATTTGTCTAGTTGTGCTTAGTGTGTGCCAACTTTCCACACTTACGCCAAAAGTTTTTCTATTAAATAATTTCACCACGTTCAAATAAATATTAATGATGAAATATTGAGTATATTTTAAGTATAGTACAGCGAGATCATGAAAATTTTCCACCAAATAAAGATGGCTGGAAAATATAATATTTTATTGGGTTGAGAATTTGGAATTGGGTAGTAAGTGAAAATAATATATAGGAATATTCTTTAATCAATTTTCAATGACAAAAAAAAATCATGGATTCTTAATTCTTCAGCATTCAACCCTTGAAACAAATGTGCAAACAAGTCACATAAATTTAAACCAAAGTTGATAAACAAAACTTATCTTATTACACAAAGTTTCAAGTTTGAAAGATACTTTTATCTTAAAAAGTATAACAACCACATTAATTTTTTATCTTACTAGATATAATTAACTATATGAATATGTCATAATATTTTATGTTTTTATTGACAAAATATTAATCGAGAAGTAACGAGAAAACATACAGGACAAAGAAAGTTTACTTCCATGAACCATCATTTCAATAAGTTCAAGTTGAACAAGTGGTGTTTCTTATTTGTAATCCAAGATTCTAGTAAGATTCCAATGTCAGAATATGTTGATTCTGTCATATAATATACTCAACATATATTCAAATACCACATAAACAGTACTAAATGAATGTCTAAAGTATTATATACTTTCTACTATATGATAATTGGAACTAGCTTGTACTATAAGATAAACAATTGATTTTTTTAGAAACTAAATAAAAAACTTGGGTACAAATTCTCAAACGTGTAACACTATAATAAATTTATCAAACGTGTAACTTGTGTGTGAACATGTTGTGGTTCTCTTACGTACACATACAGAAATAATAATTAAACATTAAAAAAGTTATCTTTTTAGGTTTTATTAATTAGTTTATTTTGATTTTGAAGGACAAGATGGTCAAAGTTGAGATAGAGAGTGGGTATAGCACATGCATTTCCCTGATCCAAGAATTTTGGGATGAGGCATGACGTGGTTACAAGTCAAGAACAGCTAATAAATAACTACAGCTGGATCCTGTAAAGTCGGTAATACGAATAAAGTATCTCCTTATATAATGAGATAGTTTATCTCTTTAAATTTATTCATTGATGGATATATATCTTATTGTTTTTTATAATATATTTTAAATAAAAATTTCTAGAGGGAAAGGAAATAAAATACAAAGTAATGAATGAATTTAAAAAAATAAGTTATATTTTAGTATAAGGAAATTCTTTATACTCAGTTCTCATTGCCAAAATTGTTTTTTACTTAAGTGAATTGTTTATCTCACTTTGATATTTCAATATATTTTTTTGTCTTTTGATTCTTCAAAATATTTTCCATTTGAGTGTTTCTTTTAGGGCATAGATTTATAATCTTAAGAATCACATTTTCAGAAATACTATTATCATGTCATTTTTGGGTATATTTAAATATATGTGTAGTTGGCATTTATATTTCTTGAAAATCTTTGTTGGCATTCTTGAGAATAATTTGAAATCATATTTGTTTATGATGTATATTCCTAAAAATAGGGGATATAATTATCAAAATACTTATATTCTAAAAATATTATTCTATTTATTATTATAGTTACGAAGAGGAATCCGCTTACACCTCAAGTTAAGTTATACTAATTATATCAATCTTAGCCATTGGTTTTTTTAAATCTTGCAAACCAAACGAGTGAGTGAAATAAATGATGAGAAAAAAAGAAATCTTAAATTACATTTAAATTTCACCCATTTGGTCCGCAAGATTTAAGAAAATCAATGACTAAGATTGAGTGTAATTAATATAACTTAACTTGAGTGTAAAAAGATATCTCCTCTATACTTATATAGGTAAGAAATCATGATTAATATTTTTTTTGATGTGATATAACTAAGTTGTTAAATAGTATTAGAATACAATTGCATAACCACAATTTTCTATTTGAATTTTATCTAGTAAGTATTTATTATAGAAAATATTCTTTAGTTACTTATATTAACCTCAAGTAGAGAAGGAATCAAAAGATTAGAAGAATGAATATAACATCTCTACAAATTCAAGAATAGAGTTGAGAAAAGAAATAACATCATTTACATAAATAAAAATAAAGTATTACCCCTTCATCGTTACGTAAGTTTACACTACATATATAATATATAAACATGTAAATTTAAATAAAAAGGAAGTCTCGGAATAATATGTACAATTAGAAAGTTACAATTTTTAGATATGAGAATGAAATATTCACAAACTATTCCATAAGAAAATTGTATACCCGAGCTTGAAATAAATACATCTGTATATTATTCGAATATTTTTTTATAACTCAAAAAAACGCTCCTTAGGCAATATTTTGGGCTCTTGGAAAGAAAAACTAATTTTTTTTATTAGTTTTATAAAATGGTAAAATAGGTTAGTTAACTAATATTATGAATTTAATTGTGAAAATGCAAATAAACTCGTGGACCAAACTTTGGTGAAAAACGAAAGGATTAAAATGAGACAAACAATTAACTTAACAAATCAAAATAGCAGTTTTATAAACTCTATTCTATATTTATGTTAATTCTTTCTACATATTTTAATAAAATTATGGAGTTGTAAATTTAGCATTTATAACAAATTTAACATTTAGAACTAATAATTAAAATTATATTTTTTAAACTCATAAAAATGTTATACTTTCAAATTTTCAAATTTATTTCAAAAGATCAGCAGTTTATAACTTAGTGACAAATGTTATAAACAACTCTTATGACACACAAGTTCGGGAGTACATTCGTTGTCTCACTGTTTTATGTTACTTCATGCGTTAAGAGGTATAATTGACTAGAAAAATATTTAATAATTACAATTTTAACTTCAATAATATTCTTTCAATCAATCAAAGATAACAGTATATAGAATGGTACAAAAAGTGTGAGAGTAAATGTGCTTCCCACCGGTTCACATGTTTACTACAATAAACTTCTAAGTGATTAAAGATGTCTTTGAAGCTATTAGCAAATATGTGGTATTATTGAGAATAACAGTCAAAATGAATTAATTCTTTATCCGAAAAAATACTATTGGTTATAACATAAAATCTAATGGCCAAATGTAGGGAATGGTACAAATTTAATATTGTCAATGTGCATGTCCACTTTGGTCAAATCACAAATAAAAATAAACACAATTTGAAAAAGATTCATATGGTCATAAACTTTGATAAGGATGAAGATAAATTTGGCCAAATCATCTGCACCAACTTCTAATTTTGGTTATATCACTAATATGACTATACATTTGTACTCATGTATCAATTAAGTATTACACAGCATTATTCCATTTTTTTGTACTACCAAGGATATTCCGTCATCTTTTTTAATAAGGAATTAATCTCTTTCGAGGTTCGTGACGGATCCTCCCAACAACTATCACTCACCAGAATTGAACATTCTTCCATTAAATGCACATTAATTGGTGTCAGTAATAATGTATAAATGCACACACTATAGTATAGTATTATTCCATTAAATAGAGGGCACTTTTATTCTTTGTACAATTTTCTTTACTACTTGAATTTCATTTGAATCATTTCAATTCTACACTGGTGTATTGATCTAGTCATCCAGAGGAGGTTCCTAGCATGGGATTGCAGAGCTAACAAGTGTAGCTCCCAGAAATCGAACCCTCGACCATTTGGTCTTTCTAGGGATCTAGCAGGGTCTTACACTACTAGACCAATATCTTCAAGTACTTTGCCTACGTTTCAAGCTTCCCCTACAAATGTGTCTGCCAACACAGGATCTCAGTTCTCATGATAGTTAGTTGAACAAGGTGGCAATGACAAACCTATCCTGTTAAGTGCAGACTCCATAATCTTATTCTAGAGTGGAAAAGGTGGATGCCGAAGGAACAGCCGACAAGAACACAGTGTAAGGATGCTGTTCCTTGCCGAAAGGCGTGTGTTGCCTTGGTCCCTGGCTATATAGCACTAATAAGGAATATATATAAGTTGGTTGCTATATCGGTATCTGATAAATATCATATTACATACTTCGATAATTTGAAAAACACTTCATCGCTGTGCTTCCTAGGTGCATGATGTAGGAGGAGAGAACTTACTCGATGCGGCCTAGTGGCGTAGAATGTAAAGCTATGGATGATATTTCTTGTTTTATGTTCTTCCTTGTGAAGTGCTGCAATGATTTGTTGTTAAAAGACCTAAAGAAAAGAATAATGTGGATTGTTTACAACTATTCTAATTTCCCTATTTATAAGATAAAGAAAATGGTTTCTCATGTTCTACAACCAATGTATTCATGAACATTATATTATATTAAAGGAAATCAAAATTTCTTTCACACAATGAAATCAAGAAAAATGAAAAAGATATAGAATCGAGGATAACCGAGTAAACTTAAGAAGCAAAATCATTCATGAGCTCAATGATTGGTAACCTAATGGTCCTTGTGATTCATCTTGTCTCCTATCACTTCTTCTCATCAATGATGGCATCCAAGGGAATAGCTTACCTATCTCCTTTGTTATATTACTAGACCTCAACTGTTTATCGTTGATTCCGAACTTCGCTCTTTCAATAGCTTCCATTATATCTTCTCTTGCCACAGTTTCACTGCCTGCAAAGTCCAAATACATGCATATGATGTTAGGAACCAACTCAAAGCTGCTTGATGGAAAATGGAGAAAATGAAAGCACAAATTTTTTGAATGAATGAATCTGAACAGGAAAATGAGAGAGACTTTCCTCCAAGGGTCTCTCCCCTTCACAAAAGGCTTATCATCTCACAATTGAGCAATAACTCTGTTTCTCACAAACTGTACTTATCGGAACGATTCTTTACAGTACAAATGCATATATTTAACTACCTAACTCAACAGACTAACCACCCGTCTAACTAACTCCCATGTAATTGACTCCATTGGGCCTTAACACGACTCGCTGGTCAAAGCTGCTATATTAAATAGACTTTTTTCTGGTCTTTGACCGGGTTATATAAAACCCTGCCCAAAATGATGAATCGGAGATTCGAACCCTTGACCTTGCAAGTAATCCCTGAGGGTGCAGTCTACTTCCATTGCCACTAACCGTTATTGGAATCAATAGAAATTTGAAAGTACAGCACAAGAAAACTCAATATAGAAGTCCACGAAGGCAGAGAGAGACAGAAGAGATATCTGGTGATAAGATGCTGGGCAACTAATGCTTATACTTATACATATATACAGGATTAAGTGTCACAATTCTTGATATATGACTATACGGTTAAATGTAAGTTCAAATATAATCTACTGAGGAATGCTAAATTGTGAATGAAATTAGCTTTAGTGACTTGAACCGATATTTATGAGTTGGTCATACCTCTACGAGCAGCAAGCAAAGCGGATTCATTTACAATGTTTGCCAGATCAGCACCTACCAAACCGGGAGTTAGAGAAGCGATTAACTGGCAAATGATATTTGTGTCCTCCTCTAAAGGGACTCCTCTTAGATGTACAGCCAATATTTTCATCCTTCCTTCTTCATCAGGTTCCCCGACAAATACTTTTCTTGAGAAACGACCAGGGCGACATAGGGCTGGGTCCAAGGCTTCTGGCCGATTAGTTGCTGCGATGACAACCACTCTCATCTCTGATTCAAATCCATCCATTTCTGTCAGCAACTGCATTGACATGAAATAATTTGCGGTTAGCTTAGTGCAGAAAAAAGCTATTGAGAATATATGAACACTTTTCTATTTGTCTCGCTTAAATTCCAATTAGCATATAAAATCTTTGTTTTTCATGTAAAAAGTGTGTACTACGAAATAATTGATGAAGAAGTTGGACTTGTAAGCATTTATTTGGCAAGAACATTGTAAGGGTGAAGTGGTTTTATTTTTAAAAAAAAAGAAAAGCAAAGGGGGAAGGTACTAATTTGAACCCGTTTATATAAATAAAAGCAGTAACTCGGAAGAATACAAAAGTTATAGATGTGTTAATAATGTTTTGACAGCAGTGGTCCAACTAAATCCGATATCTGTTTAGCAGTACACAAACACTTCTCGAGCTTTTTTTTGCCACAAAACCAATGCAAGATATTGAATAAACTCACCTGGTTTAGCGTCTGGTCACGTTCATCGTTGAAACTTCTTCCTCGCTTGCCTCCAACTGCATCAAGTTCATCAATGAATATGATTGATGGTGCAAATTTCCTAGCCGCTTTAAAAAGGTCTCTGATTCTAGCTGCCCCTCTTCCAACAAACATCTCCACGAACTCGCTGGCAGATACAGTGAAAAAGGGTACACCTGCTTCCCCCGCCACTGCACGCGCAAGTAATGTTTTCCCAGTTCCAGGCGGGCCTACTAGCAATACACCTCTAGGTAGCTTCGCCCCTAACTTACGGTAGTTTATATCCCCTTGCAAACATGAAACTACCTACAAGTAAAGGAATGCGTCAATAAAAGGCAAAAAAAATAATGATGCTTGATTATTCAAGATTTCTAGAAATAGTTAATAAATAAATGAACCGGATTACGAAATATTTTACTCAATCTAGATCCACTGGAAATTCATTTTCATTCATATACTTCCAATTGTTAAAACTTATTCCTCTACACTCAATGATTGGATTAGAGCTTGATAGAGGGCTCATTGATTGTCAGAACATGCTTCTACTTATCCTCTACATTTAGTATAAATTGACGTAGAGATTGGGGCATGAGGGTAATTCACACATCCTCTCAGCATAACAAAATACAAAACTAAAACCTCGGAGATTGAATCATGTGATAAAACATGTCAATTTCTCTGCATACTAGGCAAATAAAACAAATGTAAAAATACAATGAGTAGAACACGAATCGAAGGCTGAAAAGAAAACCATATCCCAAATGAAGTCTAAAGACAAACAAGTGCCCTTAAAAGTTCTAGTCCCAACGAAACCCATCCTTATTGAGACAAATAATGGATAAGGAAGTGAAAATGAGATTTTGAAGAGTAGACATCCAAGGAGTCAAGAGTGCAAATTACTTTCTCTAATGTTTTTGACAAAATGCAACGATCAAACGACTCGAAGTAATCCAAATGAAAATCAATCAGTAAATGCTTCATACAGCTATAACCTTTCAAACAACAATATTTTGATAGAATCGGGTTTAGCTTCATGATCATGCATCTAACTGCCATCGAGCTATACTGATAGCCTAGAAGCTAATGTGATCTAAAAAATAAAAAGACAACCTTGCAGTATATCTAAGGTATAAGTAAACCTTCTTCTAATGCCTTAAAAATACATTCTTGCCTTAGTATGCTCATAACATCACAGCAAGAAGCACGGTTACCCTTGCTGAACTTAACTGAAGATTCCCAATTTTCTTTTTGCTATGTTATAAACTAATAATAGTTACGGCAATGGGATTTTATAATTTAAAAATGGGACACGGTCAACTTTCTAATATTTCTTGTGTCTAATATTCATTTATGCCCTGCATTTTGAACCGGCACGAAAAATAAGTAATGAAGGACTCCTAAATGTGGGAAACAGTAACCATGTTCGCAGCAACTGTTAGTTCGTAACCAAACTAGCAAGACAACAAAAAGCACTTTTATGTTACATAGTTGTTACAAAAATTATATCATGAGAACAAAATGATTACCTCCATGAGTTCTACTTTCGCAGAATCAACACCTTCCACGTCATCAAACCCAACTGTCTGACCACGAGGTTTCTGCTTCTTTGCTGGACTATTAGCAGCAGAAAGTTGACGATATAGAAGCCACATCATTGGCATTAAAGGTATCCACAGTGTTATCACAGTTATCAAAGTACGCCTCATAGACATAACCACCGATTGAGGGGCAGAGCTATAGGTAACTCCCTTTTCTCTCATTAATCTAACAAGGAATTTTCCGTCATGATCTATTTTTCTTGTGCAATACTGCCACTCAGGAACAGAAGCACGAGGCCTTGAAAATTTCCGAAATATATTTACTACTCGAGTTTGGCCAACTCTCGAAGTTTCATCACTTGGAAGCTTGTCTATATCCTTATCAGTCGAGAGATCTGTTATTTGTGATTCTTCCACAGAAACCTCATCAGTTTTAACAATCTCTGGGTTCATATTGTAATACACACGCCGAGATCCCTCTTCGACTAAAACTTTCGTAACAACACCATTTTGAAGGCTCGTAATCAAGTCCGAATATGGAACAATTTTTGGAGGGGGAAGTGCAGTCAATTTCAGAAACAGGAAACAAAGGCTGAATACAATAGAAAATGAGGTAGCAAATGCCACTGTTCGAATTCTCTTATGATTAAGGCGCAGCTCATTCAAAACGGATTGAATGGAAAACTTTTTCATTCTGAGAACTAACAACCGTAACCGCGGCCGCAATCTCAATGAAAATCTCTTCTTCAACCTATTACTAATATCCTCTTTACCATAGTTATTCTTACTGTTTCTTCTACTCCTACTCACAAGTGGCTCAATTTTATTGTTACTAGAAACACCATGTTGTTGTGACTTGCAACAATAAGGAAACCTCAAACTACTTTTTCTACCAGAATACTCAAGCTTCTTGTTCCACCAAACAAACCCTTTTTGAAATGTGTAACATTGATTAAACTGAAACCCCAGAGAAGGAAAATCAAATGAGCTAGTGCATAAACCTCCATAACCACCATTTAGCCCAAAATATCTTCTTTGTGGCATATCAAGTCCCAAACTTTTTGGGTTAATAAATGACCCAGTACCACAAGGGAAACAAAAACAAGCCATGCCTAATCCACAATCAAAGCTATAATCTTCTAGCACCCAATAAACTCCATAAAAATTGAAGCTTTTTTCAACCCAAAAAAATCTTCTAGTACCCAATAAACTGCAGCATCTCAATAAAGTTTGAAGCTTTAAGACATAATATCATGTAACATGAAAATTAAGAAGATGGGTATTTAATATTTATTACCTGATCTTAAAAATGGAATTGAGAGTGTGAAGTGATTATTGGAGGAGGAAAATGAAAGACATAAAAGTGTACTTGTTACGAGGTATATCTATCTACTGTTACATGTTCAGTTATGGGCTTTGGTGTTGTGCAGATTCAGCATTGTTGAATGTGCAATTGTGAAAAGGTCCATTTGACCTTATCATCTTTGATTATAAAATGTTGTCACTATAACCCAACCCAATATATAAAAGAGTACAATAAATGTATCACACCGTATTAGTTTTGTACATTGTAATTGCATATTTACAATTCATGTTTAAATATAGATGAATGAATGATGGCGAATAGTGAATAATATATTGACTATGTATCACTCTTTACAGTAATAATATATAAATATTACATTCTACCTAAAATGTGTTACTTGTTGAGGAATGTTAAAATGATTAAACATATATTTCTCCAAAAATATTTTGGGTTTTGACTTTGGTTTGCCTCATCTAAACTATATTTTACTTAAAATACACATATATTGTTAAGATCCTTCATTATATTTAATTAATGAATCTATATCAATTTTTGTTGTTTTAATTCATGGGTGTTAGATATCTACTTTTATGTTTGTCACCTCATAATACCACTACAAACATTCTATAGTACTATTAGAATCCGGCTCAATCAAAGTGGGAATATCTTTGCCCGAAATTCCAACTCACCCTACTAAATACCTTAAGCATGTTATATTGTGTGTAATAGGATTAATTAATATGTAAAATTGAATATTGAATCAATAAGATTATACCATTGGAATTTATATATTGATTTTGTTGATAATATTGTTTTGATTTATTGTTGGTATTCCTATTCTAATTTGTCCATTGTGAATTTATATTCAAGATTTGCACATTTTGTTGAGTTATAAGGTAGGTTGTGTAATGATTTACACTATTGTAACATTGAGTTCATCTTATGTTATTGGCATCCCAAACTTTGAGTTCTTGATTACTTTATCATTGTGAAGTACATTGGATCTGTATTTTTCGATTTAATAATTTTCATAATATAAGGAGATACTTTATTCCCATATATATATATATATAATTTTTATTAATTGAGAAAAAAATAGTTAAGGTGAGAAATGAGAGCAACCATCATCTTCTCTTATGCAACATTGTAAACAATCAATTTCAAATATAATACCCATCATGATGATGGAGAACTAATGAAGTATGAAGCCTCACCAAATTATAAATTATGAAGCATGTGTGGAACAATAATATAGATAGAGTTTAAAATCTATGCATTGACAGTGTAAAGTTTTTAAACTGTCAGTACATCATACACCATTAATTTATAATACTTTTGTTTGGAAGTCAATACTAGCAAACATATGAATGGTGAGGATTTACTGACAGTGTAAAAATCACTTACACTGTCGGTATATACATATTAAATCCATATATAGAAAACTTTATTTTCCAATTTAACACATACAAAAATTCTATTGCTGTCTAATTAAATTCACTATGAGAAGGAAGGATTCGAGGTGCAATTTAGAAATGCAAATCTGACTCAATATATCCTTGAACCAAGTGGAGCATAAAGTCCTACTTTCCAACCCTCACATCTTGATTCTAAATATTAACTGATTTAATCTTTAAGTTTGAACGCGATCCCGGATTCGATTAAATATAATACATACTCATTCTAAATAAAGTTTTGTCAACATTACTTATTATCATGGATATATAATTTGACATATAAATTATATATGTATATATATTGTTTATATATGATGAAAAATATAGAATTAATGATACTTTCGACCAAATATGTGTCATCACTCCATACACAATTAAATAAACACATATACAAATATGACGATTGAGTGATCATATGACGAGATGGGTTGAGTCATGCTTGTTTCCTACTCACCCTAAATATTGTTTGAGTTTAATTTTTGAATCTAAACTCGACCCTAAACCTTATAAGACTCAACCCTATTCGGATCTGATTACGATTAGATCATACTGTATGAACATATATGGTTAGGTCCTCCTCACCCCTAGGTTTAAGTAAGAGGACAACTATATTTTAATTTATTTACTAACATAATCTTAGCAAAAACTTAAGATTGAATTAAAGAGTAAATAATATTTTAGACTTAACTATTTTGGTTACATCAAGCTAACATATTGCTTCATAAAATGAAATGAAGATCAAATCAATTCATGAATCTAGTAAGTCGAATTCTATTTAACTCAATTTTAATTCCTTTATTTAAACTTATTTAGTTTATGAATCAAAATTTTCAAGCAAAATAATAAGTTAAATTTTAAATAAATATCAAGTTGGTTTGATGGATTCTGATTTTATATGAAGAGACTAAAAGTAAAAGACGGAGAGAAGTGGATTTTTTAGAAATCCAGCACAGAGCAAGAACATTCTGAATGATCCTATCGAAAAAACTCTATTTAAAAGTGTTACTATGAAGAACCAAAATAATTATTTTCAAAATAAAATATTAAAAAAATAAAAATAAAGTAAATAAAATAATAATAACAATATTTAAGCAATATATAAACTACCCATAACTTATAAGCAATTTATACACAGAACATTGGAGAAGAGTGGAATTGGAGAGTGTAAAGTGAAACTATTAACTTATCTTGTACTTCCATTTCTCTCAAATTCAAATCCATTGATAAAATGAAGTGCATCCCTTTGATTCTATTGGGTTGTGGTGGAGTTGGTTCTCACCTTCTTCAACACATTGTCTCATCCCGTTCTCTTCACTCTAAACAGGTACTTATCATCAATTCTCCTTATTTTCATTATTATAACTTTCTGATAATGGGTTTCTCATTACCCATTTCTCTTTTAATCAATTATTTTACTTTTTTGTTACCCAAAATGCATAAAGTATGATCCTTTTATGATATTGATCAAAAAATGGGGTTTATAAGTGTTTTTGTTAGTTCATGATGAGTTTCTGATAACCCATTTGTCCTTTAAACAATTATTTGTTCCTCACTTATTTATTTGCTACCCAAATTGCATAAAGTGTAATCCTTTTTAGATATTGATCAAAAAATGGGGTTTATAAGTGTTTTTGTTGGTTGGTGATGGGTTTCTAATAACCCATTTGTATTCTAAACAATTATTTGTTCCTCACTTATTTATTTGCTACCCAAAATGCATAAAGTATGAACCTTTTTAGATATTGATCAAAAAATGGGGTTTATAAGTGTTTTTGTTTGTTGATGATGGGTTTCTGATAACCCATTTGTCTTTTAAACAATTATTTGTTCTTTCTACCCAAAATGCATAAGGTATGATCCGGATAAGATATTGAAAATAGGGTTTATAAGTGTTTTTGTTGGTTGTTGATGACAGGGACTCTGGTTAAGAGTTGCAGGTGTCTGCGATAGTAAATATTTGATTCTTGCAGAGGATTTATTAAATAAGGGCTTGGCTGATAGCATCTTGTTAGAACTTTGTCGAATCAAAAGTGCTGGCATCTCTCTATCAAAGCTTGGTGATTTCGGTACATATTTATGTTTGTCTTGTCTTGGTGGTCATATGAATCATTCCTTGTATGTTTCTTTTAATGCCTACATGCTACTTGTTGATATTTGAAGGAGAGTGCCGGGTTTTCGACCATACAGAATCCCATGGAAATATTCTAGATATTGCAGCTCAACTTGGTAAAACAACAGGTTTGTTGAATTTTTATCATGTCATGCATCACCGGCTTACTATGATTGATTTTTTTTAAAGAAAATGTGAAATTAGAGTAAACTTACATGCTTTCAATAACAAGGCACATGTTGTTAAATCTGAATTGTTGGGTTATAGGTTTGGTCTTGGTAGATTGCTCTGCCAGCTCTGGCACTGTTGAGGTGCTAAAGCAAGTTGTTGATTTGGGTTGCTGTGTGGTTATGGCTAATAAGAAGCCTTTCACATCTTCAATGGTAAGATCATTTTGAGGGTCTTTTGCAAGTTGGGTTTTGGAGTAGAAGGAAGGGAAATGAAAGGCTTCAGAGCCATCTCACAAGTGTAGCCTTTCACTTCGCTTCATTACCCTCCAAAAATCAACTGGCAAACAGACCCTAAATGCCTCTACGTAATTGTAGGAGATACATAATTTTTGTCAAACTAAGAAAAAAATAGGGCCTTTTGTTTAGGCTTCGTGAAAATGCGATTCTTCAATAACATTATAGGCAAAAGTGATTTATCTTAAGTTAGTAGGTATTTTTTTACTACAAGTCATAAAAGTGAGTTTATTTTGAAAAGGAATTTCGAGATATTTGGGCGTAATATTGGAAAAGCGAATTTTCTTTGTATGAATTTACAATAAAGGGATAAGATTGTATTAATTTTTGTGGTCATTTTGAAAATCTTGAATTGATGCTTTTGTTGAAAAAGTTAAAGTGATTCTTTATCCTCTTTGAAAAAACCTTTCCCATAAGCTAGAACATTCAGCTTCTCCTAAAAATGTTTATTTTAAGAATTAACTTTGTTTATAAGCCTAACCAAACAACCTTAAAAAATGCAAACAATGATTATTTTTGAGAAAAAAGAACATGGGTTTTGGGGAAAAGCCTAAACAAACGGGCTCTTATTTGTACCTGATTTTCTCCTACTCTGTCTTGGTACTCTTGTATATCATGATAAGAAGGTTTCATTAAAATTATTTTTTCAAATAAAAGCAAAGGTTTTTGTTTCTTCCCCTTCACTTTGTTTCTTAGTCAAGTAATCATGCTTGCCTCATCTAATAACAACTCTTACATGGAGCAGGAGGATTTTGAAAAACTTTTCACATATCCACGTCGTATTCGGCATGAGTCAACTGTAAGTGATATTGTTTCTTGCCATAACTAGAGTACAAATATGTAAATAACATAGCAATGCAGCATATGTGGCAATATAGAAAATAGTTATGAAATTATGGATTCTCTTTAATATGTTATGCTTTTGTCTTTAACTCTCAGCTCAGTGTCCATATTAGAGTCTCTACAAGTTTTGAGTGTATTGTACGGATTCGTAATCTGCAAGCACTTGCTTTGCTAATATTCTCTATGCAATCTTCACCTTGATATATAAGGAAATTTGAAATCTATGTGAAAATTAGAAGCTATGGTCTGGTTTGCCAATGGTAGTTTGAGCAAAAAGTAACCTATTAAAGAACTTGGTATTAATAGAAGCTGAATATATATGAGATAGAAAGAGAGAGTGGTAGAGTAAGAGAGAGAATTTCTGTAAAAGAAAGTGATTGTTACTCACCATGGTCTCGATATAGTGAATCTGATATATATATACATTGTGATGAAGTTATCATGACAGCGACCACCTCTTGATAAGGTTTTGCTAGCCTACGCCCCGTTAAACTCGGGGTTGGTGAGATGTTGTAAAGTGATCAAACACCCTGAGTTTATGCCGAAGCTCTTCAATCTGAGCTGGGACAATGATTTGGTGAGTAGGTCAGGTCAGCTACCTGATCCTGGCCAGGTACAAGACAGATCACCGAAGACTTGTGAATGACCCTTTCTCTTACAAAGTAAAGGTTGAGTTCCATATGCTTGGTGTGTGAACTTTAGGGACTGGTTATGGGATAGAACTACAGTGCTCATCTTTTCACAGTAGATTACAGAAGCCGTACCATGGACCTGCAATCTTGGAGCAGAGTTTGGACCTAGATGACCGGGCAACTAGTTTCCAAATACCAAGGGAACTCTTAGACTCCTCCCGAATTCACTCAATAGTTGCTTAACCTTACGTTTCCCGACCCCCCTCAAATTCATCCCTTCCTCTCCTCATGATACTAGTAATAATAGAATCATTCGTAATGATTCTAGAATCATTCTTCTCACCAATCATCTCATGACATCTCGCCTTTTGTCCCTTTTCTCTGCTGTGTAGATAGTTCTTCTGGTTCCCTCTTCATATTTTCTTCCCGTCTGTTAACTGCCTCAATATATTAGACTATGCTTCTTAGATGTCTTCCCTTCTCTCTTTCCTAAGACTAAACCTAACTATTCAACAAAAAGACAAGACAGAGAAATGTTGGATTTGCAGTTGTCTTAAAATACAAATTAGTACACACTTTTTTTGTTCTTTTAAGCATTTTTTATTTTCAAAATTGGTATTTTATAGCCTCTGGCTCAAGATCTTAGTCAATGGCGCACTATACTTATATATGTAGAAGAGACCGGCAGATATGTAATACTTTGCTAGTTTCACTATTCATCAATTTAATTCTTTATCTCTGTTCACTTTCTTACTTTCCTACACAATCCTCTGACACATTTTGTTATTGTTCAAGAATGATGTATATATGCTTAAATCCATATCTCCTTAGAATTGTTCTGTTGTGTACTTGCTTTTTAAGTAATCATTTTCATGATTTCATCTTGATAGGGAAATGCATTTTTAATGTGATATATGTTGTTAGATTGTCATATTAATGGAAGTAAATCCTTTTTTTTTTAATTTGACTTAATGGGCATATTGAAATTTCAATGGATCCAGGAACTTATATTGATCTGGTTGATTTTTTAAAGGTAGGTGCTGGCCTTCCAGTGATAGCATCCTTGAATCGCATAATCTCTTCCGGTGATCCTGTTAATCGCATTATTGGAAGTTTGAGTGGTATAATATCTGCCACGGCCCAATGATTACGTTCTCCATGTATTTTTTATTTCATAATCTTAATAGGCAGTTTTCCACATAAATTTTAGGTACTGGCTATTAATATTTTAGTTTATACTGTATAAACTTATTAGGGACTTTGGGGTATGTAATGAGTGAGGTCGAAGATGGAAAGCCTCTGAGCCAAGTTGTTAGAGCTGCTAAAAGTCTCGGGTATACTGAACCAGGTGAGTGGTGCTACATTTCAGATTCTATTCTTTATATATGAAGCTCATTAATCTATATTGTCAATCATTTACATCTGTCTTATCTCCCACTGCTCAACATCTTTACACTTGTCAGTTGTCATGGGTTACAGTTAGTACCGTAGTAGCACCCGAGATAATTGTATTGTTCAATATTAGTGATGTTGAATGTCTGTATCAGGAAGCAACCTGCTACTATGGTTAGTAAGTTGCATATTAGGAAATGACACAGGATCCAGGCAATCAAGGGAACTGGGATATTTGAAAAAGATTGTCAGGATACTCGAAAAAGGTTTTTCCTCAAGGGAGGAATTGTTTGGAATTTCAAGAGTGAGTGATATGTGGGTAAAAAAAGTCACACATTGGTAAATATTGGGTAAGTTTAAGTGCATATATGTGGTAAGAGCAAGACTCATAGACCTAATGCCTTAAGGTTTTGGGTCATGATGTAGTGTTAAGCCTGCATATGTGGTTCTTCGCTTAGCCCATTTGTTGAAATGTCCTGTTGCTTTGGGCTCCCCCGTCCTAATAGTCTCTTTTTGGTTTGTTTGCGCTTTGCGGGATGCCTTACCCTCTTTATTTGTACTCTTTCTCTTGTAATAATTTTCCTTTATCTTAAAAATGTACGTGTAAGTGTGTGGGTTATTTATATGTATTATCATGTTTTGCAGATCCGCGTGATGACCTTGGTGGAATGGATGTTGCTAGAAAGGTTCAATGTGGTTTATTTTTATTCTGAAGTTTAGCTTGGTAGCTTTTTTTTTGTTCTACTCTAAAAGCTCACAATGCCTCGCAATTAGAAGAACTTGGCTGGTCTCAGGGCTTTTCAGAGATGTACACACTATGCAGTACTTAAGCATAAAATTGAATGATGCCCATTTTTTTACAATATGCATATCAGTTTACTCTTGTGGAAGGAAATTGAAGTTTTGTTGGCCAAAGTTAGCAAAATTCATGCACGTCCATTTTGGTGACGTTGGCCATGAAAAATTTCTTGCCATCCAAAGAAGTTTATGGTTTATGGTCCCTGTGTTCCTAGTTGAGCTTGAGTTTTAATTTCTGAAGATGTTATGTTGGTCTTCATCATTTTTTACGTTGACTATTTCTTATCCTAGGACCTTCAGCACTATAATAATAGTAGTAACTTAAAATGTGCTAACTTACTTTCTGTTTTTGATGTCAATATTAAAACAGGCTTTAATTCTTGCTCGAATACTTGGTCGCCGGATTAATATGGATAGCATTAAGGTTTGTGTGGCATTTTTTGTAATCTACTTCCATGCTCTCCCGTATTTCTTCATTTTTAGGCCACTTTTACAAGTATGTTATGTTTATGTGAATTTTACAGATTGAGAGCTTGTATCCTAAAGAAATGGCACCGGATTTAATGACTGTTGAAGACTTCCTTGGCCGTGGAGTCTCATTGCTAGATAAAGATATTCAAGAGAGAGTTGCGAAGGCAGCTTCAAAGGGAAATGTGTTGCGCTATGTCTGTGTGATAGAGGATTCAAGGCATCTTCTCTTTACTCCCTTCATATTTTATGCTCAATCAAGCACTGCTGTTACACCTTTGCACATATAAAGCTCTTTTCCATATTTCGATTCAACCTTTGTAAAAGATTCAGTAATGTTTATTTTTTGAAATTATACATATTTGTCACAAGCCATTTCTTCCAAAATCTTAAGGTATTAGTCGATAGCCCACGAGTGGTTTTATATATCTAACACACCCTTAAACAAGAGCCCTTTGGGCTTGAAGCATGGACAATGCACAAGCGCGTGCATCTTGTTCTAAAATTAAACTTTTTATTGGAGGAATTGAGGTTTGTTTATGAATGTTTTTATATATTTGACAATATTCAATATCATTATGATTCCTTTTATACCAATTATAATCTTTTTCTCCTTGTAGGTGTGAAGTTGGCATTCAAGAGCTTCCCAAGAATTCTCCCTTAGGAAGACTAAGAGGGAGTGATAATGTGGTAAATATTTTATTTCATTGTTGTTTGTGCCCATTTTAGAGGGTGAACCTTGACGTAACAGTAAGGTTGCTTGCCTTATGACCTGAAGGTTATGAGTTCAAATCCTGAAAACAATCTCTTCGCTTGTGAGGATAAGACTGCCTACACGTATTGACCCCGAACCCCACTAGGTGGGAGTTTCGTGTACTGGGCTGCCCTTTTTGGTGATCGTGCATATTTCATTAGGATTATTTTCATTTGAGTGGCTTGAGCTGGCTGAAAATGCTTACATCCGGCTTTCCTTTCTTTTCGATTGGGTGTGACCATTTTTGTATGTTGATCGAAATGGCAGCTGGAAGTATACACTCGATGCTATAGCGACCAACCACTGGTAATTCAAGGTGCTGGAGCTGGAAATGACACTACTGCAGCTGGTGTTCTTGCTGATATTGTGGATCTTCAAGATTTATTTCCTTGACCGAAAAGGTTTCGTACTTTCGTGCCTTTCGATTTGAAGTAGAAATATAGTTGCTAGGTATCCTTGCCCTGTAATGTAGTTGATGTGCTTTCAATACATGCTCTTCTTGAACTGAGAATTGTTGACTGGATGCGAAATAAATATTCAACATGTAATTTTCAATGTTTTTAAACAATTGGTAATAAATGTGAGAATTTCATAAATTTTCAATTGATACATTCAAGTCTAGACATGAATTTTGTCTATATGTGGCAAATTGGTGAGTAATACAAAATTTGATCTCATCACTTCACATCAAATCTATCTATTTAAAAAATGAATCCAATTTGGTTTCTTTTTCTGTAATTTTTCAATTAGATAATAACATTGAATGGAATTTTGTTTGTTTACATGGTTATGCCCCTGTATATAGAGGGTAACCCAAAAATTCAATACATTCATGCTATGTATAGAAAACATGCATGTTGATTTTATATTTAAAAAATATGTTCAGTAGTTAATGAGAAAAAAAATGTACGCAGCGAGCGATGTAGTATGAGTCTAATATATTATTACTGTATTATTCATTAATCATGTTTAATCATAATATAAAAAAATATGATACAAATGAATGATAAATGATATATTGATTGTGTATAATTTTTTATACTGACAATGCATGGATATTGATTTATCTGAAAATATATTGTACATAAAATCACATGCACCATGCCATATCGGCCACTACTTTTTTTATTACTTTGTGTAACCAAGAACTTTTAATTTCGGTATTACCAAAAGTATCTCTTTACTTTATGAGTAAGGTATTAGTCCTTTTTGAGGTGTATGATTGCTCCTCCCAACAAGTGTCGTTATGAGAAATTGAATCATTGACTTTTTGAATGTCTTAGAATCTAAGGGGGCTTACACCAAAAGAGATTCATTAAATATGAAAAAAAAACAATGTTACTTGATTTTGGATTTAGTAAACTTCATGAAATATGCAAAAAAAGTTAATTGATTTTGGGCTTAGTTGTGTAATCATGAAGTATTGGAGTGAGACATATATTTAAGTTGTTAGCAATTTTTTTACTTTATGCAATAGTTGCTTGGTTATGCAACTCCTATATAAACTCTATGCAATCTCATGGAAAAACTCTACAATTTATAAAACCTTTATTGGATATAATCCAAGGTGCTAATAAAAGTGTATTTATCATTCATTCGATAAAGTGTGTGTATATATATAATATTTATTGAGTGACAGGTGCAAAAGGGTAGATGTAAAAAAGTGAGAAAATTATGTGACACAAAAAGAGTAGAATAGGAAATTGGAAAATGTCCAACAAGAATATGGTGAGAGAGTTTGTTAATTGAAAGTCATTTTCCAGAAGTTATCTCACTACATGTATCTAAGTTAAAAATTAAAAATTAATTATTTTTCTAACCAATCACAGTTGATGACACATGCAATAACATAACTTGTGGTATAACATATATGTATCCCTCAAAAACACTATGGTCAATGCCCTAATAAGGTGAAGTCTCTAAAAAGATGCTAATGATATATATATTTAGCCAAAAACTTATCATAGGTTAAATTTTCTTAATAAATATAGAGAAGTTAATTATATATTGGAGAATAATTTAATTTTGAAATAATTTGCCAGATGCACCTCCTCTCTTTATTTCTACAAGGTGAAACTCTATTAATGTGTCAAAATATATGATTTGTACAAATTAAATATATTTTTAGTATAATTTTTTATTTATGAATGTAACATGTTTCAAGTCGACAATCAGAAACTAATTCTTTTTGAGATGAAGATAAGTACAATTTTTTTACAAAATATTTTCCAAACTTGAATTTATAACACCATGTTTAATAACTCAATTACGAATCAATGTATTTAATTGGCTTTTTATATTTAGTTTTATAATTTCAATATTAAGAATATAAAACTCCAATAAAGTTTAAAAATTATAGAAAGAAAATCAAAGCAAAATTCATTAATTAATGAATTAAGTCAGAACTACATTCTCATTTGTTGAAACAAGAAAACTAAAAGAATTATTCATAAGACTCCTAAGAAGGAGTACCACAAAAACAAAAAATACCCAAAAAAAAAACAAAAAAGAGCATCTAAAAAATGCCCTAATAAATAAAAATTTGATGGATGATTCAATTGTTCATTCCAGTTGCATTCTTCATTGAATCAGCAGCTCCTTGAGCCTTTTCCTTCATTTGCTGACCAGTCTACACAAAATTAAAAAATATATTATACACTAATTTAGATCCTTTGTAAAATTGAAAATGGGTATTTAAATTTAGGTGCAAGTGGCATCAATTTTGCACATGTTAAATATGTGTTATTAATGTCCATTTAAACCATGGATTTAATATGTATACACTGACAATGTAAATATTTTTTACACTGTCAGTCAATTATCCACCATTGATTTATTAACCATTATTGACTCTCAAACTATTAATCAATATACTGACATATAAAAACTTTACATTGTTAGTGCACAAATTTTAAACTCTTAAACCATTAATCAATGTTTTAAAAAAGTGGAACCTCTTGCATGGATTCTTTAGCAGATTGAGCAGCATTGCTAGCCTTATCCATCATGTTGCCAGCTTTTTCCTGTAATTGCATAAAAACTTGTGAGATCCTATTTATTTATAGTATATTTCACCCCATCTTATGGTTAATAATTTTAATCAAAATTCAATTTACTAAAAAAAAATGAAGATAATTTAATATTTTAAATTGCGATCATGATTATAGTTTTATTACATTTAACACTATTGTGGAAAATTAAAGTCACAATATCATTTCAGTTACTCCAACTTTTAGCCACAATTATGGTTGAAAACACTAATCTAAAATGTCCATAGCTTATTATTTTAAGCTTTTGTGGAAAATTGTGGTCACAATATCCTTTGAGTACGACTCCAAAAAATGAAATATTGTGGCCACAATTCCGATTATAGAATACAATTTAAAACATTGATTTAAAGTGTCGAGGTTATCAAAATTGAGTATATGTATAGAATAAATTAGAAAAAATAAGGCAGAACCTGAGCTTGACCCTTGGCTTGTCCAGCTTTGTAGCTAGCGTTTTGGGAATCCATCTTCTTTGAAATTGTTATAAATTAACTGAATATATTGAAGTGAAATTCAAGTGTTATTTGTGTTTTTCAGATGAAGGTTTCTTACTATATGATCTAACATATATATATATATATATATATATATGTCACGTTTTTCTATGCAAATTGTGATTCGCATTTTACTCACATGTTATGCCATTATTAGAAAGTGGATTTAGTATGCACTTTTTAATCGGCAAATTTGTGGAGGAAATTTATTCGTAACTAAACTTCCATCTCCTTAATTATAAGCTTGGTTGCATGGGTTTTTCAATTATGTTATGTATCAATTAATATTAGGAAAATTTTATTCCCATGTTATGGTTGAAATATTGGGTAGAAAAATTCTACACATGCATATGTGCATAACATGGTGTATTTTTAGTATTTTAAATTATGGTTATCATCATAGTTGGGGTTAAGTTGTGTTTATCACAATTATGTGGATGAAAAATTATAATATTGTTGCCACAATTCTTGATTACTATTTAAAACCGTGAGTAATAATATAATAAAAATGTTAATCTATTGAATATATTTCATATAGGATATAACCCCAAAATAATCATAAAAATGTTAATCTTTAGAATGATTATAAAAATGAGCACTATATCAAAATCCATTTTTATCTAAAGATTTTAACCTCACAATGATTATAATTTATTGAGCACTATGTCTTTTGAATGATTATCCAATAGATTTATGATATTTTGTTTATTTAAAATAAGTTATATTTAGCAGTTGTCTCATAATGAAGTGAATCCATATCTTTTAAAAAGTAATTTTTTCTATCAATTATAATACTTATATATTTTGAATTAGAAATATAATTATTAAATTATTCATTTAGAAGTACCTACATAAAATTTTGCATTAAATAGATTTTATGATTATTTATATTTTAGTGAACAATTTAGTGAATAATATATATGATATTATTTTATATTATAAGTTATAACATTAACTTTCTTTTAACTTTTGATTAAATAGGATATCATGATGAAAATATATTACTTTTGTATTTTTCTCCTTTATATTTATATATATTATTCCTTATCTTCTATTATTTATTCATATCTCTACAATATTTATCTTATATTTTAATCTTTTCAATCTTTTTATTCTTTTATCCTTTTACCTTGAATACACTACTTTTATCCAATTATTTATATATATTCATATATATGTATATTTTTCCAAGTAGGAATATATATTCCTATAATGATACCTATCACTCTATATTATATAAATATATCACATATGTGGTATGACTAGTTTAAATCGTTATCTTTTTCTTGTACCAATATATATATATATAATCTTTTAATAATTTTTATATAACTATCTAAAATTATTTTTTAGTTATTCAAAGTAATGTTATTAATAACCATTAGTTGTAAAACTTTTGGATTATCACTTTTGTTTATTTCAATTAATTCATTTTTGCAGATATAGTAGATTAACTCTTCATTTATTTTTCAATTAACTCTTCTAGCAAAATGGTGGCATAACCTCTTAAAGAAATTACCTTTATACAGCAGAAGATGAAACCTCAATATGATATCTATATGAAGTGGCATCCTATAACTCTTTATTGTCATGCAACGTAGTAAAATTTGACTTAGATAGTACTTGATTTTTATTTACTGGCTATCTTAGATGGTGTATTTCATAAGCATCTATTTCTTATATAGAAAAAATAATGAAATACTTTTATCACCTAAAATGTTTTAAATGAGGATTCGATAGCGAGGCTACGATTTGTGTTGTATCTTTCTTTTAGTTTGAGCCGATAAGCAGTTGTGGTCATTAGTACCGCCTCTGTTATCTATCGAAGCGGAAAGAGGGTAAGTCATCATTGCCGGCCCTTGGTCTATTAATTCCCTCTCCGATTAACAAAAGTAATTTTTAGAATTTTAATGAAACATATCAAGTCATCACTATGCTAGATTTGATATACAACAACGCCTATTCAACAACGCATCCAGAATAACGCTGTTAATAAAAAAGGCGGAAGCTAAACAACAGCGCCTACTAAAGCACGCACTGTTAAATTGGATCCACGGATAACACTTCCACAACGCATGCATTTATAAGCGTTGCTGAATGAACGCTGTATTATAAGAGTGATCTTTAAGAGCAGAATTTTAAGCTGCGTTGTTATTTGAAATATATTCAACAGCGCTTCGTTGAACAAACGCGATTGATCAAGTTTTAAAATTATTATCACATATTTTTATTAATGTTATTAAAAATTATATTGACTTTAATGTCATTATTTGTCGGCCATTATTGATGTTATTATTTGAATGTCAATAAAAATCACAATTACTTAAATATTCTACATATTTAATTAATTGCTATTAACACTGTGTCATTATTTTAATATCTGTATTTTTTAATTGATAGTTGTGTCGCTTTTTTTAATTTGAGGGCTCTTTAACATCGTTATCTCAAGATTGCGCTGTTAATTAACATATTATCAACAACGCTTGTGAAAGTTGGCACCGTTGTAGAATGCTCAACAACAATGCTACCTTTAAAAAGCGTTATGGATGATTACTCATCAACAACGTATTCTTAAATAAGCGTTGTTGATGTGTTACGATGTTTTAAATACCAGAAGTTGAAACACTTACCTTTACACTCTCAAACCCCCTGAACTTTCAAACACTTAGAAACCCTAATACAACTTTAAAAACTTCATCAATGGCTTCTCAAAGTGATGATTCTCACATTGGAGATGATGCAACAATACCTACTACTCCTTTCAAACGTCCTCCTCGTGGAATGACTTGCATAAAGAAGGTGATTCGTGCAAGAAGTATGAACATGAAGATACTAGTTGAATGGAACACAAAAGGTTAACCATTAAACAAGAAAGATGACAACACTTTGATAAGCTTCATCAGAGTCAGGATTAGACAAAATGTGCCTAACACATTCAGTTCTTGGACTGATGTTCGGTTGAATCCCATGAATGAGCGTATTTGGAAGGAGATTATAGTAAGTTTCCATTTACATTTTTGTATATTTGTATTTTCATGCAATGTATATGTGTTTAGTACAATGAATATGTGTTTAATGTACTGTATATGTATTTATGTGTTGTATAGTAAAAGTGCGATGTATATGTGTTTTCATGTACTATATATATATATGCATATATTTACTGTTTTCACAGTTCTGATTTACATTGTATTTAATTATGTGTTTTAGTCAACTTTTGATGTTGGTGAGGAGCACAACGATTAAATCCTTAAATCGCCTGGAAAGACTCTCCGACAATTCAGAACCAATGCTGGAAAGCTTGTTAAAGATGCTGATGGAAAACCCAACCTTCAAATTCCAACCAAATATGTAAATCAATTCAAGAGGAGGACTGGAAGACTTTTGTCACACTACGCACACAAGACGAGTCTTTCTTGGTAAATCATATTCTTTTTTGTATATGGACTTTGTACTTATGCTTTTGTGTATGTATATATATATATATATATTGTTGATGTTACTGTTGTTTTATTTTTTTTGCAGAAAGTAAGCAATGAAAATCGCAAGAGGGCATTTAAACCTCTGTATCCAAACAGAGCTTTTCGAGCATGGTATAGAGGAGTTGAAGAAAATATTGTAAGTATTGTTAATTTTTAAGTATATTATTAGTTATATTTTGTATCCATAATTAATTACATTATTAATGGTTATGTTTTTGCAGCTTGAGCAAACCGATACTCCTTCGAGTTCACACACAATAGATCTCGATGTTCTATGGTTGGATGCCCGTAAGAACAAGCAAGGCGTAATTAACAATGAAAAAGTTCAAGAATTGACAAAACATGTTGTAAGTGCTTATCATTAGTTAAACTTGATTTTCATATTTTATTTATCAATGTGATCGATTAATTAACACTATGTGTTTTCTTGATGTGCATGTTGCTCTAAAAGAAAATGAAGAGCTAAATACTTCGGACAGTCAACACAAGATACTTGACGTGCTGTAGAACTACGTCAGTACTCTAGGGCAGGTTTATTTATCCAAAGCCTCGCTATGCGAAAAGAACATTAGGTGAATGGATTACTGGGAGTCAAATACTCACCATCTCAAGAACCGAATTGGAGTAGTCACACTTATATGTTTTACATCATGCCGACGAGGTTGAGCCATATGTTGAAAGACACAAGGAGATTCTTAGGAAATCTAACCCAAGTAAGAATAAAATTTGATTTCCAAAGAGCATAATCAGTGTTTCATAAAGTGGCTAAAAAATCACATTATTGATGAGTTGAATACAAATGCACATTCGATTTCTGAAAGATTGAAATAGTTAGTCAATGGTCCAAGTATTCATGTCTTATCCTACACTAGTTACCTAATTAATGGGTTCACATTTTATACGAAAAAACAAGATGATCAAAGTAAAATGTAAAATAGTGGTGTGACTATTGTTGCTCGTACTTTGCATATGTCAAGTGCCAAAGACAGAAACTCAATATATGCGAGTATGTCAGACTTTGGGATCATTGAACAAATATGAGAATTGGATGACACAATGTTTCGATTGCCGATTTTTTGTTATATATGGGTTGATAACAACAACATCTTTTGAGTTGATGAGTTAGGGTTCATGCAGGTGGATCTTAATCGGCGATGATATAAATATGAGTCATTTATTCTAAAATCATAAGCTCAACAAATATTCTATGTTAGTGATCCAGCTGATAAGAAATGATCTATTGTTCTTTTGACAAACAAAATAATCGTCAATAATATTGATGACCAAGAAAATAAAGATATTGATACCAAAGATGATCCTTTTTAGGGATGATGATTTATATATAAGAGATGATCACAATGAGGGGCTTTGGGTGAATCAATATGTTCCTCCAAATAACGATATTACAAGCCGAAAAATATCAAAGAAAAGGAAAAAGTAGATGCATGTCTTTGTATATAATTTTATGTACTTTGCAAAAAATAAATGGCAAGAGAGTATTGTTTGTAATTTGTATTGTATTAATTTTTATGTAACAAACTATTTGGATATACATTCAAGCATTAATGTGTATGTGCTGTTGAGAATATATATCTTTGTTGTTGAGTATAAATATATGTCTTGTTGATCAATGTATATGCAGGGTATTAATGTGTCATGCTGAGAATGTTTGTCCTTTGTGTTTCATAAATGTAAATGCAGATTTGCAATAATCAACAACGCATGCTACTGGAAGCTCCTGCATGTGCTATTGTATATGCAATTTAACAGCGATATGAAGCGCCGTTAGATATGTGACCAATACAACAACACACTGTCAACAACACGATGTTACATTGTATATATACAACAACACACATTGTAGGAAACACTGTTACATATATAGCCTAGACAACAACGCTTCTTACAATGTGCGTTGTTGTATACTTACAATGCAACATCGCGTTGTTGTATTGATCACATATCTAACAACGCACAATGGAGGAGTCATTGTTGTGTATTTTACATACAACAACGCTAATGAATGCAATGTCAAAGAAGAATATATACTACTGCGATCACATAGGCTGCGCTCAAAAGCGCTATTATATACCTGAAATAACCGCTGTTAAACTGCATATCTGGCGTAGTGAGTTAATCATTTTTAAACCAAAATTACGTAGTTTTGATTTTCCTACTACACCTAGGGATACGTAGGAACAATACGAAATTTTGTTAGACACAATAATAAAAATTAAAAGTATTTTGTTTTCTTTAATAAAATTTTAATGATATAAAAGTCCATGTGATTAGTGAGTGAATCATTTGAAAGACCATATTATCTATTTGAGCATAATAGAGAGTTTTCAATGTTTTCACCACAAGAAACGTAGTGACATCTCTAAATCTTTTAGGAAAGATCAAAATCGAGTTTACTCATTCCTAAGTTGCAAAGCCGGTCTTCCAACTGAAGACCGGGTCACGATAACCACATAGTTTTAGTTTTTATCATTTATATATTTCTATTAATTTTCTGATGGTGGGTTATCCCAATAGTTCTTATCTATGCATATATATTGGTGATCTTATTTCCTTTTGCTTTACCTTATTCTTTTTTATAAATATCTAAGCTCTTATACCTTGGACGTGCTTATCCTACTACAATCAATAACCATTATTTATTTGTTGCATACTTTCTCAAGAATGAAAATAACAATTGGCATGTACTCCTTGAATCCATCTCACTGTTGTTCTATCTCTCTACATATATGTTTTATTTTATCAATGATCATACTCCATCTTTGTCTAACCAACGGGCTCGGACAAGATTGCCTCCAGTGCAAGGATACCTGTGAGAAACCAAAAAAAAAAAACTTCATCTTTGTCTTACACACAGATGACTTCTACATATCAAATTTGTATAAATAAAAATTTATAGATATGGTAAAGCTTAAGCCTTATACCATTGGACATGTACCATCATGCTCAATCACAAATTGTCAATTATTATGGTGTCCCATCTTGACTCTAGGTGACCTTCTTATTTATGTATTTATTTATTCATTATTAGTTATACTTTCTCTTACTTTAATACTTTTTTTTAACGAAATGAAACTGATTTTCATAAAAGTGTAACCTCGTTTTATGTCTCTTTCTACGCTATGTTAAAGTGTTTCGAGTCTTTTTAAATTGATGATGCTTTTAACATTGGTTGGTGAAGTGATGACACTTGAGTCAAGTGGATATTAGCGGTAACATTCGTGATGATGCAATAATGTAAAAGTTATGAGATAAAACACCCAAGGTGAGGGAGAAAATCTATGTGGTCTTACATTATTTCGTTGAAGTTCTCTAATGCCCTCTAAAGTTGGAGAATCTTATTGATTAGGAACTTTCATTGAAAATTGTTTTCTATATAAGAGTCCTTAATTGTTTTTATGATGATGTATGTAGTATTATATGTCTTGATGGAAATATGTGATTAATAAATTTGTATGCGTTTACGATAATGCATTATGATATTACATTATCATAAAAGATTGTTAAATAATTATATTTGTGTATATGTGCCATAAATTGAGAAATGTTTTAAATTTCTATTTGTTTAATTGATCTATTTTATAGCTTATTGTTCTTATATATTTTGTATCGATTGTGGTAAGTTTGTCACCTAGAAATTTGTAGATTGTAATTGTTATGCTATTGATATAAAAAATACACAAATTTGAAATTGAAGTTTGAATAGACTTGAGAAAGTCATAAGTTAGTTGTGAGAGGTATAATAAACTTTATATGTGGATCAAAAATAAATATTAAGTATGAGAATGGAAAATCAATTAATTTACAGAATTAAAAAATTAGTGACTAATATGTTCAGAGTATAAACAAGTGCATAGTGATAGTTAATATTTTGAGAAAATAAGAAAAGTTGTTCTTGGATTTGTGTTCTTGGATTTGTGTTTGGAGATAGAGCTCTAAAACGTTTTGTTTGATAAAAATTAGAGATCGTTTAGTTTGCATGTATAACTATCTTTTATTAAACAAAGTTAAAAAATATATACACTGACAATATACGAGTTATATATACTATCAGTGTATCATCCATTATTCATTTTTAATCATCATCGACTCTTCAAAAAAATAACACAAATGAATGGTAAATGATCTATTGACTATATATAAATCTTTACATTGATAGTGAATAAATATTACACTCTTAAATAAAATATTTTAGAAGTTCTTAATATCCAACTATACATAAATTCAATAACATATTTTCTCAAAATATCAACATTGGTCTTGTTTTTACTCATCACACATACGAGTAGTCATTAATTTTTGTAATCCTACAAATTAATTAATTTTACATTAGCACACTTAATATTTATTTTTAATCCTATAAAATTTTTCATACCCCTCATAATAATTTCAAATGGAATAATTCAAAATTACATCCTTTCCACAAACAATACAAAATCTATAATAACAACATGCTATATGAATTAGCCAAATAAACAATTAGACATAAAAAACAATGATCAATTTATTACAAATACTCACATGTATTCACGTATAATTATTTAGAAATAATCCCATAAGTGAATATCTCATGTTATGATCAATACAAATAAATTCGTAGACATATATTTTCAGCAAATCAAACCATATAATATATCATTATGAAAATGACTAAGGACTCTTACATAAAAAATAATTTTCTATTGGAGTTCCCTAATCTACAAGACTCTTCGACTTTAGAGGACATCAGAAAACTTCAATAAAATACTCTAAGACAACATTGGTCTTCTCCCTTACTTTAACCGCTTTATGTCATAACTTCAATATTGTTGTACCACTGTGAATGTCACTGTAGACATCTACTTGACCCAAGTGTCATGCTTCACCAACCAATGATCAAACCACCATCGATTTAAAAGATCGGAAAACAGACATAAAACAAGGTTACACTTTTATGAAAACCAATTCATCTCCTTAAAAATAAATATTAAATTAAGACAAAGTCTAACTAATAATAAATAAATGAACACATAAACAAAAAGGTCACCTAGAATGACGATGATATGTCATAATTATTGAAAATTTGTAATTGAATATGATAATATATACATGTCCAACCGGAGAGAGATTAAGCTTTGCCATTTGTATGTAAAACAAAGATGAAGTATGATAATTGGGTAAAAGAAAACATATATGTAGAGAGATAGAACGACCATAAGATGAATTCAAGGGGTGAATGCCAATTGTTATTTTGATTGTGAAGAAAGTATGCAACAAATTAATAATGGTAATCAATGGTAGTAAGATAACCACATTCAATGTATAAGATATTTAAAGAAAAGAATAAGGAACAACAAAAGTGAGATAAAATCATCAATATATATGTACAGATATAAATATAAATACAAATAAATACAAACATATAAGTAATAAAAACTGAAACTATGTCGTGAAATTATATATAATATTATTAATAAATAAATAATAAAATAAGTATTGTGTAACCCTTGATGAAAGCATATCATCTTTGATAAGAAGGAAATTAAGAACAAGTTTGTAACATCATCACCTTGAATAACAAACAAATAATTTCTAAATAGTTATAATAAAAGTAATAATAAGACATATATATA
>NC_032028.1:20115489-20163166 GCF_001865875.1 Lupinus angustifolius | reverse complement strand
TATAGAAAAATCTAATGATTTAAATTAGTGAGTAGATCTAAACCATTAGATTTTCATAAAATTGATGGTTAAGACATGAAATAAGTGGATCTCATCATACATACACATATATATATATAGTTAAATAAGAGTTATATATTCTAATTATATATACTAGACATATATTCCGTGCCAACGAACACATTCTTATTTTTAGTATTAAATAATTAATTTTTTATTTTTTATTTTAGAGAATTATATCACATTTTTTTATAGTGAATGTACGTGATATTATAATTTATATAATAGAAAAATATGAAAATAAAATATAATATTATTAAAAAGTAGCGTTAAAAATTGCATTGGTGATTTGATATTCTTATTGTATATAACTTCCATTGATATATTTTTTATTTTGTGAAAAAACATTGTAATAATAATTAATTAGAAGGACAAAATAAGCAATGAAAAATTACATCATATATATAACTATATATAAGATATTTTGGCATTATATATAGTAGTATATATTTATATATACTATAGATATATAAAATGATTTTAAAGTAATAATATATATATATATATATATATTATAATAAAGGGATAAAAATACAAAAGTGATATATTATTATGATATTTTACTATAAATATTATGATAATTATAATAAATTTAATCAAAAGTTAAAAGAAAGATAATGTTATTGTATAAAATAATATTATAGATATTATTTGTAAATTGTTTACTAAAAGATGAATACTTATAAAATATATTTAATTCAAATTCTCGCGTAGGTACTTTTAAAATTAAGAATAATTTAATAATAATATTTTTAATTTAAAATATATTTAAAATATTTTATGATTGATAGAAAAACTCACTTTTTAAAATTTATGGACTCACTTCACAATGAGATAACCAATTAAAATAAATTATTTTAAATAAATAAAATATCATAAAAATATTTGATAATCATTTAAAAAACAAAATGCTCATCTAAGAAACCTTTAAATAACTCTATAAAAATAAATTAAACTTTCCACTCACATATAAAAAATAGAAATATGTGGGCATGATAATTTATCCCCAATATCAAGAAATTTCGTCCCTAAAGTTTTATTAGGATATACTAAGGAAAATAGGATTATAGACTCATAATTAGATATAAGATATACACAATCAAATACAAACCTAATCATTAGAATAACTAAGTTTAGTTATTAGTCACTAGAGTGAACCATAATCAAGTTGATACTACTTGATGAATTTAAGGTCTACCATTTGGCAAAATTTAAGATGTAAAATATGATGAAGTTTAGTGTAGCAAAATAAAAAAAATTCATTGTAAAATATGAATACAACAAAATAATATTGTAGATAAATTTAAGATGTAAAAATATGAATTCAACAAAATAATCTTGCAGTAGTAATCGATGGTATGTTCAGTGTAGTAAAATAAAAAATGATCATTATCAAAGGAACACCATAAATTAAGGCGATGATTTGTTTAGCTTTTCGGTAGGATTTTTTCCATTCCTTAATTGTGGATCATTGAAATAATAGTTTTACACGAGAGGAAAAATATCAAAAATAAAAGTAATTTATAATTGGTAAGGTAATGGTTAAGGAAGTAGTTTTGGTGGGTTGAAGGGTGAGTCTCATAAAGCTTCTATAAAGCAATATCTATTACAATGCAGCTTGGCTAGAACTCTCTGCATACAAGTTAAATATTATGTTTCTTGTTACACACTAATTGTCTAGAAAATTGTCCCACATTTCATAAATATTTAGTTGAAATTCTTGTATTTATCAACGTAGAATGTGTTAGACTGAGTTCTTCTATGTTCATTTTAGCTATTGGTAAGTTGTTAATATAGAAAATTATATATCTTAAATAATAAGGATAAGGATAATATAATTCATAATATGTATAGAGTCAAACTATTATGTATGCTTTTATGCTATTTTAGGTGCTTAGAGACTAAAAGAAACAAAAGATGTCAGCAGATAATGCTAATAGAATCTTTGAAGATAAAGACACAATCACCTAATGTTAATCAATATCCTGATGATAAGGACAAAAATCTATGGAAGATTAGAATAAATTAAGAGATTAGCTAGGGGTTGAGATTATCCCTTAGAATTAGAAAATGAGTGTAATAACTATATAGTGATAGTGTAAAAATTTATACACAATCAGTACATCATCCATAATTTATTTGTATTACTTTTATTTAAGAGACAACCATAATTGAAAATGAATAGTAGATGATGTAGTGACAATGTAAAAAATTCTTACATAGTCGATGTATACATTTTTTCTCTCTTAGAAAATATAAGGAAGGAGACTGTAACCACTCTAGGAAGCTTTAGAATGTTGACCAACTAGATGACTATAGCTTCCATGAAAATAAGTAGCTAAAATCTTCTATGTAGGTTAGATGTTTATTTGAACTCGATATGTCCAATATGACTATTTAATTGTTTAATATTATTCTATTGTTTTTCCTTGGTTATTCTTAATGTTTGTTTTGGTTTGATTACCCAATGAATTATCTAGGATTTAAATATGAGTAACAATAATTTTCATGTTTAAACTAGACCTAGAATATATCAACTAGTAACATATTGATACATAGGAATAAGATTAATTGAATTAGTCATTTAACACCCATATTATTATGATTAGATGATTAATTTGTCAAAGAATTAAAAATTAATTTATTTAGTCATTTGATTTGCTTACTCAGGGAATTAATAAATAGATAAGAATTGGTGGTGGAGAAATCATACGAATAATCATATATAAATATTATTATTGGATACTAGAGGATAAATAGTGAAATCTAATATCGGATTCTTTATCTCTCAACTTAATATATTTAAATTGCTTACTGTTGCATTAGTTTATTTTTCATGATTTTACTTAATCAAAATCCTTTTCAATCCAAATTATAATTAAAAGAATATCAAGCAAGTCTTTATGAATTCGACAATCTTATATATTTATTTGTGACAACCTGATTTGGTAATAAAATATCAACCAATTTATCGATAAATATCTCACATTAAACAAACAAATAATTTTAAAAATGTTAAAATAAAAACTTTCATAGTCGTTAACAATATCCATCGGTTCACAATGTCACTAAGATATATATATTTTATTAGCAAAGTTTTATTAGGATATAAGTCTTAAAGTTGATTTATAATTCCCATAGACAACAAATGTTAATCACACATAGTTGTGCTATTTGGAACAATTACTATTGTCATTGGGATAATCCTTGACTTAGTATATACACAATTCCTAGAGACATTAAATGTTGTTTGCACATGGAGGCATAGTTCCTTGCTTTCATATAGCTATGCTATTCACAATAGCAACCATAATTGCATGTTAGGGTGAGCCTAAATTTGATGTGAAATTCCCATTAACATTTGTGTATGCACCTTCTATGGCTAGTTTAATTACATCACTACTAGCATATACTTGTGCTATTAACTTATTGTTGCCTAATAATAGGATCTACAACTAGCATCTATTGAAGATATATCACATGAGCATGATTCTCCATCAAAATAATATGGAAAATAATGTTCACCTATACCTAAATCTATTTTAAATTATGGTCATGGTTACGTTGTAGTTACTATAATTGTGTGAAAATGCTGCTGATACAACTTTACAACCTTGATATCATTAATTGTGAAGACTCTCAATCCAATAATATTAGAGTGATCACAATTATGATTATGGAATTCAATTAAAAACATAGATTTAAATATATAATCTTCCATTTGTCACCCACTAGCTTAAATATCCCTGCAATATTTTATTCTCACAAAGGGAGCCTCCCGCGACTCGAACCCATGACCTCAGGGATAAATAGTCATTAATTACATGAGTCGCTACCATTAAGCTACGACTCATGTAATTAATGACTATTTATCCCTGAGGTCATGGGTTCGAGTCGCGGGAGGCTCCCCTTTGTGGGGAATAAAATACTGCGGGGATATTTAAGCTGGTGGGTGGCATGCGTAGTGTCGTCATGGGCCGGGGAGGTCGCATGACATTTCTACGGTGTTACCGGTGACATGATTAGTGTCGTCATGGACCGGGGAGGTCGCATGACATTAGTGGGGTTTTACACCATTTGTATGACTTGCTAATTGGGCCAAGAAGGTTAAGAATTCTTCTTCACATCTCTCCTAGTCAACCGTTCTAATTCCCTCTATCAATCCTAAAAAATAGCACAACTATTAACACAAGAGTCCTTAAAAGAAAATGTCATAATGTGCATATCATGTGGCACATTAAATTTTGTGGCTAGAAAAGTTTGAGTAGTGCAAATCATTCGGAAGCTTGGGTATATAAATGTCCACAATATTGTGTAACATTAACATCATCATCATCTCAAACTAATATAGTTCTAAATCTTCAATATAATTCTATCACATTCATAACACTATTATTTAAATTAAGAATATGGACTCCAACAAGATCAGCTACAATGCTGGACAGGCCAAGGGCCAAACTCAGGTTTCAATACTCTTCTATCATATACCTATATCTAGTATTTGATTGTACTCGATATTCTTATCCGAGATGCTTAAAATATGTTATTGTATATATGAAGTCTCATATTACCTAGTGTTAGAACGGAAAAGAGAAACCAATATTATATATTGAACTCAAATCTCTTATTATAATATATATGTACGAATTATAAGCATTAATTAGAAGCATCCCTAACAATTATATATAATAACATATATTTGTATGAAAGTTTTTGTTGTTGTATTATTACAGGAAAAGGCTAACACCATGATGGATAAGGCTAGCAATGCAGCACAATCTGCTAAAGAATCCATGCAAGAGGTTCTGATTTTTAATTTGTTAACAATTCTTGTTTGAAATGGATTTGATGACTTAACTAGAATATGATGCACATTATTGTGGTTTGCAAAATTGATGTCACTAACAATCACACATGCTTATATGTCCAAATAAATTCAACCTTGAATATCAAATAAGGAAACTCTTCATGTGTTTATATTTAATGTACTTTTAAAATACAGTTTTACGACTTTTTGCAACAGAATCACAATAACTGTATTTCCCCATAATCGTACTAAACTCAATATAATCGCGACCACAATTTAAATACTGATATATATCTTTGTTGGTACAGGCTGGACAACAGATGATGGAAAAGGCTCAAGGAGCTGCTGATTCAGTGAAGGAAGCAACTGGGATGAACAAATGAACTAAACTAGTTGGATCATGATGTTCCACTAAGTATCAATGACTTTGTTTTTTTCTTTTAATTTTCTTTCATTTTCCTGTTTATAAGGGCATTAGGGTTTGTTAGATGCTCTTTTTTTTTGTTTCAACAAGAGAACTTTGTGATGTAGTTCTCACTTAATTCATTAATAAATGAATTATATGGATTATTTTTATTTACATACTACAATTTTTTCGACATTTTACTTTCATAGTTAACATTGAAATTTAAAAAAAACGCATATATATATATATAGGTAAATTAATTTTTTATGAAAAGATTGAAATATTTTTGAAAGTCTTATGTCAAATAAAACATCACACCAACCTAACCTACCAAATAGAATCATAACAAAATAAATTTCAACACAATAACCCACATAAATGAGGAAACAAAACAAGTTACTACAATAACATTGTAAACTTAAAACTTGATTTTTTTTTATTTCTCACAAGTATCATCGCACTGAAAGCAATCATGTCCGAACTGGGAACATTCACGGATACGTGGGGCTAGATATGCATTTATTTATTCTGAACTAGCCAATATATATGAGTAATAATATATTGCAAAAAGTACTGTTTTAAATCCATAGTTCATACTGCACAGTGGAAATACTAGAAACTTAAAACCCCTATACTTAATTGTGAAATCTCTTTATTTAACTCATTTTGTAATGATTAAATAAGTCTAAGTCTTTCCAATAATATCTTCCTTATTACGAATTGAAAATGCAGGAAATAAAAATAAAATTTAGGGTTGAATATGATTTTCGTCGCCTATTTATATTTTTAGCTCATTTTGGTTTTAGTCCCTATATTTTTTATTTTGAAGTTTTTATTCTCCACATTTTATATTCGGTATTGATTTGAATCATCGCTATCAATTTTACAAGACAGACTAACATCAACAATAATACAATAACTAATATTTAAGGATTGAGAAGTGACTTTATCCCTTCATTCCTTGATAAGTGAGTTTTGGTGCTATCCATTAGCATGTAGGAGAGTAGATTTGAAAGCTCTCCATTATTGGATGAAGTTGATGATATATGTCTTTAAAAATAATTAAATGCCGATTCAAATTTTAAATTATTTTTAAATAAAAAATAGAAAACATATAATTAATTTTTACGTCTCGTATTTTAGTATTGGACTTTTCACTATAGGAGGGATCAGAACCCTAGATTTGTTATCTAGTGGAGCTAAGTTGGATGCCAACTAGACTTGAGGATCAGCCATGATAGACCAAAACACCTCACCTAGATTTGGCTAAGGAAGAGTAAATCATTAATTGTTTTGTAGCTGTTGGAAATAAAAGAAGAATTTATGGACCAAAGTGAATTGGTGTGTGAGGTGCACTACCTAACACAAGTATAAATAAAGAGAAGTGACCATTCTTCTTTGGAACTTTTTCAAGAGGTTAAAACATCATTCTCACAAAGTAAGAGGAATAACAAGAAAATGTGACATGTTTTCTCAATCAACCTTTTCAACCATCAATGTCTTTCATCTTATTGACATATCTATGTTTTCTCAATCAACCTTTTTATCTTGTGTACCTAAACTTTTTTTTTTATACTACTTCATCCTTTATGGATAAAGAACTAATCTTTTCAAAGTGTATGACTGCCCCTCCCAACAATTGTCATTCCTATGAATTGAACATTTAACATTTTGTTCATCTTAGGATCTAATAGAACTTTGCACCAGACCAACGCGTTATTGATGTTTATCCTAAACTTTAAATCACAAATGCATTATTTTTTCTCTTTTCACTTATCTTGTTTGTTCTCTCATTATGGATAATCAATGAACTATGACCAGTGATCTTTGAGAAGATTCATCCTGTAGACACTCAATTATAATAAGGATTTATATCGAGCTCATATCATTTAATTTAATTTGGTTTTTGAATTAACTTTATTACCAACCTCAAATAAATTAAAGTTTATAACTAAGGGGATTCACTCTAATGTATACCATTATTCATTTCCATATTCATATTTTAAATTTGTACAAAAATTGAATTTGATTTAATCAACAAAAATACAAAGTAGTACCTTGTACTTATTTTACTTTCACTTTTAATATCTATCACACTTGAAGCACTCACGTAGAAATTTTATTAATCACATGCTAGCATGACGGTGGATAATCTTTACCCTAATATACATTTTGAATAATCTTTACCCTAATCCACATTTTTTTAAGTGGATAGATAATTCTACCACTTTCTTGTTAGTGGGTAAAACATGGTACACTAGAACCTTCTATAAAACTCAAATAGTCATTGATTCTCTAATAAAATTTAGAAGTATTTATTCTTCTTATTATTATTAAAATTGATAATGTTGAGGGGGTCATGCTGAAACATTTCCTATAGTAAGGCATGTTCTAAGACACAAAGGAAAAGATGAAGAAGTAATCAAACCACTAAATAATGAAGTTCTTGATAATTGAACTTTTGTGAACTTCAAGTAGAGGACGGGCAAGGTGTAAAAAAACCCTTTCATTTTCTATGAAAAATGATTTGTCATTACACATTCTCTCAATTATTTTGGGGTAATAATATAGGGTACTTCCCCTAACTAGGTAATGTCCTAGTGCAACTTACTTTGAAGGAATTTTCAATTATGTATAATTGTAATAGGGCATGTGTTATGTCCAAGGTCCCTCTTACACATGGCAGCTTTTCAGGGCTTGTCTTGTTTGGGGTCCGTGATTGCAATGTCACCACAAAGTTATCTTAATTTATCATTCTTATGTTAGTAAATAGGCACACACAAAAAAGTACATAATTTCCATAAAAAACTGCCTAAAAAATTGATATGTGGAAAAATCAATTGCACAAAAAAATGATTCCAAAATTTATGAGTGAAGATGGGCAAGGTGAAAAGTTTTACCATTAAGCCTTCATTTGGTTGTATAGAGAAAAGGAAGAAAGAAATTGGGAGGAGAAAAATTGTAGAGAAAATAAATTTTTCTCTCATTTAATTGAGGAGAGAGTAAATGTGGACAGACTAAAAAACATGTGGGATCCACACAAAATCATCTCTCACCGAAGGTGAAGAAAAGACTAGTGAAAAGTGTTGGATGTTATAAAATAACAAATATAACATTGGAATGTAATAATAATATAATATGATAGTAGCCTTTCATTCTTTTTTTATTAGGGTATTTTTGTATTTTTAAATATAACATTTTCTATCTTACCTCTTTCTTTTTTATTTTACTCATACCAAACAATATAAAAATTTACTTCATTTCTTACTTTTTCTTATCTATTTCTTTCTCTTTATTATCTCTCCCACATATTTTTCTCTTCTCATTTTCTTCTCTCAACCAAAGAAAGAAGTATAAGTTGTTTTACAATCAAACAATCACTTTTTTACTATTTGGGTGAGGGTTGCTCTTTCAAAGTAACATTATTTTTTCACATAACAGTTGGGTTTAGTTTAATTTTGTGTTGTGTAGAGTTCAACTTCAAATTTTTTTGGCGTGCATTTTTAGGGATTCAATTTTCATACGCCAGAATTTAAAAAAATATACCACATCCAATATATTAAAGCCCAAAATATCTTCATGTCATAAGCTTCTAATAGTAAAAAATGAAAAACTTTAAATTGATAAATGAGGATTATTTCACGTACAAGAAAAATATGGTAATACTGAAAATGAACTAAAAGTCTATAATTCATTAATCTCCACTCCAAATTGCCACTCATTTTTTAAAATAAAAATAAAATTTAAAGTCTATTTGCTACACCAAAACAAAAATGAGTGAAATCAAAATCTTAGATCTAAAATGTTTCACTTCCTCTATAGTTTATATTTATTAAAACAAAGAAGCATAACCAAACATCTCCTATCATCAAAACTATAGAAAATACAAACACTCATGATGATCCTTATGATTCAAGGGTATCAAATTGTTAGAGATGTGGACACTTCATGACCTAATTTCAAACAAATAGCACATATATTGTTTAGTCCCCTTATGACAACATAATGCCCCATGCATGCCCTTTTTTATGAAAATTTGTTTGTCATTCCACATTCTCTCAATTCTATTAGGGTACTAACATTGGGTACTTCCACCAACTAGGGTTATGCATGTCCCAGTGCAACTTACTTTCAAGATTTTAACTAGATTCCTCTCCGATACTAAAAAAATATTGAGAAATATAATTTTTAATTTTATTAATTTTTAATTAAAAATAAATAAAAATTTAGATCGTTAAATATTTGTTTGTGTCATATATCACAATCTTTCCCGGATACTAGATGATTCGTAATGAACTCCTTCATTTTATAAATAATTGTAGTAGGCCATGTGTTATGTCCTAGGCCCTTCTTACACATGGCAGCTTTTCAGAGCTTGTCTTGTTTGGTGTCTGTGATTGCAATGTCACCACAAAGTGATTTTAATTTGTACCTAAAGAAGACAAGAGAAGAAAAGACACATACAATGTAGACAAATGGAGGTATCAAAAGTGACAATATTAGTCTAGCTGTTATCTCTTCATTTTGATCCTTATTTTTTGTTTTTGTTTTTGTCATATTGCATAATAATTTATGAGTGGAGATTTACTTAATCTAAGAGTAAAAATTTTAAACTTATTCCTCACCATAATCATCAATTCTATGGGCATCTAGTGATTTAGATTTACTCATTAATTTCAACCATTAGATTTCTCTAGAATTAATAGTTATGATTGGAGTAAGTGGATCCCTCCTCATAATTTAATATCTATGTTCATTTCTTTATATGGGGTAAAAAAAATTCCACCACTTCTAGGTATAAATTTGTTACTAGTTTCCCTTGGCTCCTATCCCTTTTCCCTATTCAACCTAGTTCTCTTTATTGATATTCTCCCTTCAGATTTGGCATTGTAGGGAAAAATGGGTGTCCCACATTTATGTCATTGTTTATCAAAAACTTGTACTTGGCCATTAGTTTAAGATGCTCCTTTGATTCCTTAACTCATGAATACTATAACATGGAGACTAACATTACAAGCAAAAACTTGTGGGTTTTAACTATGAGAGTAAAGTATTTTCAGGATAATTTATTTTCTCCAAATAGTAAAAATATGACATATGTACTATTTTGTTTAGTTTTAGAAATATTTTTATAAAAATGATTAAACATGATACATGTCATGATTTTAGTAGTTGAAAGAGATAAATTATCTCTTTATATTAGGAGATATTTTATTAAGTACAAAGAAAAAATGAAGAAAAACAAATGGGAAAAACATTAATGTGATGTAACTCCTCAAGATCCTCTCGAGCTATAGGAGAGGAAAACACAGAAAACAAAGGAAAAAAAATAACTCGAACTTGACAGTTTTATCATTTAAATATAACGTGATAATTTTTTTATTCTTAAGTGTAAAAAAAGAAAGTAAAAATTTGACTTTTCAGAAGAGTATTCTTTTCCATATTTATAACACTTTCTAAATTGGAATGTGATGAGTTATTATTATTTATTTTGTTAATAAGTATCTATTTGTTAGAATTGTTGTTAATTAGTTTCAATCAATTTTTCTACTTAATTAATTACTTTTTCTAATCAGTTAATGTAATGTTCGTTGGGAGAGTTAGTCCCACGTACCTGTGGATATTCTTAGTTTAGATAGGATTGCCTCTAATGCGATGATACATGTGAGAAATAAAAAAAATCAGTTAATGTAATACTTCCTAATTAAGCTAAGAAAGAATCTTTTTGAGTCTAATGGGGAAACTACTACTCCACTTTTCAATTAAATAGTATTATATTTATAAGTGTGAGTCTACTTACTCAAAAAATAAATTTTTTAAACATATTTTCATCCTAGCTATTAATTACATGAACATCTAAAAATTTAGATATACCCAGACCAATTCAAGTCTTTAAAATGAAAAGGAGTAGGTTATTGTGGGAAAAATGTTCACAATAATGTCGGACAACTTTTTTTGGGAAATGTACCTACAGCTCCCCTTAAGTAAGGTTTTGAGTTCGAGTCTTGTGGATGGAAAAAATGTCTGTTGAGAGAGTTAGCCTCACATACATGTGGATGTTCCCGGCTCGGATATGATTGCCTCAAGTGCGAAAATACCCGTGGGAAACAAAAAAAACTAAAAATGAACCACATCTAAAATTGAGTGAAGTTATTTTAGTAAAAAATAATTACTATGTGAATTTGAAAATAAGATCGAACGTGATAAAATACAATTCTTAGTAGAGAAAATAATGTAGGCATACTAGTACAAATAACATATAAGTTTTATACATTGTTATTAAATAATTTATTAGTATGTTTTATCATTATCATCTGACTCTTAGAAAAACTAATACAAATGAAAGATAAATGATGTATTGATTGTGTATAGTTTTTTTACACCGTTCATTATTCTAAGAATATGAACTTGTCAATAATTTTTTATAATTGATCTATTAATATTTAAATATATGACTTATTTGTGATACAACAAATATTCTCCAAACCAAATATATTTACATAATTAAACCTAACATGAGAGAGAGACATAGCTTTGTGTGTCATGTCCCAAGTCAATCATATCTCATTAAATAACATAAAAATATTACTTTAAATTTTTTTCATTTTTTATTTTCAAATATATGATAGCTTTTCATTAGACTAGTATACAATGAGAGAGAAACTGTAGGCCATTATTATTGGGTGACCAAATCTATGATAAATATCGAGCCCCCATAAGACCCCCCTCTCGAGATTCTCACATTCTTAATACTTTGGTTAAAATAAAAATGAGTTTGGGACTTTACTGTATGGCCAAACTTAGGGAATATTGGATTCTTCACAGCACCAAGCATGCATAATCCAACTCAAACATAGACTCATCAACTTATGGGTTAATTTTTTTTTAGTAATTCAAAGAAACAGAAAACTTGTAGTTAGCAAATACCCATATATATGCAATCACATAGTGCCACTTTTGAATAAAGTATAAAATGATTCCTTCTCTTTTTCACAAAAAAACAGGACAATTTTAAAGCATTGTGGTTTAATTGACATAATTTCTAACCTGTTAAATTCAAGTTTTATACGTTGTGAAGTCTCATGTCGGATCCTAAAGAAGTAAAATAATTTATAAGTAGAAATATGTATGAAACTAATGTCTTAAAGTTTTGGTTCAAAATGTAATATTTCACTTGTGATTCTCTACTCTTCTATCTCTCCTTAACAATGAAACTCTCAAGTAGTCGGGAGCTTTCTGATAGTTTGAAACTCCCCGGTTGTAGTCTGGTCCAACAAAATTGATTTCGGAAATTATATTTTTTAAAGTTACTATATTTGTAATTTAATTTTTGTGGTTAATTGACATCTTTTAATGCTCACATGACAAGAACTAAATCCAAAACTTATACACTAGTGGCTAAATCCAAAATATTAAAACATTAGGATCACTAAATCCAAAACAAAGATACATTGAGACACAATGCTGCTGGCTAATGACAAAAACAAAAATTAATATAAAATACTTTTTAGGAATTTTGATCATTTTTTTATGGAGACAAAAAAGAAACTAAAATCATATTTATACCTTTTATTTATATTTGATTATAACTGGTCCAACTAAGCTTTTGCGAATGAAACTCCAACTGTACCATATCTCAAATCAAATAGTAAATTGTGAAGGGAATTTTATACAAATAGCTTTTCTTTCTTATATTATATGTTATCGGTTACCGTGTAAACCTCACTAGTTAAATCTATTAATATAGCATTGGATTAATGACCCACCACATATACGATTATAAACAAATGTGCAGGAGATAAAGTTGAAGTAGTTCTTATTATAAAAAAGATAGTAGAATCATAATTTAGATAGTTTGGATATGTGTGAAGGAGATCGGTAAAAGTTAAGAGTAGATCAAATAAAAGCTAGTCAATACTTTATCACTAGACATTATTTGCATGAACATAACTTATGATAATAAAACATTACGACATTATTTGATCTATGTAACTAATACTACATAATAAAATAAAAACTTGTCATTATAATGTATTATCTACTATTCACATTTAATCATCACCGACTCTACAAATAAATCGAGTTGTATCATTCATAATTCATTAATTTATATTATTTGTGATGATTATGTACAAACTCTAACACCATGGATGAATACATTCTTATCCTCTAAAAAGTTAAAAGCTCTTTCTGCTTTATGTGCAGTTGGTATGTGCATGATTAACACAAATGAATTTCCCATTCTATCCTTACCATATTCTCTTTCTGCCATATACTTACAAAGCATTCAAATTTTATCTTCAATTGGTTCATATTAAGGTCATTCATACTTTTATTCATTACAAAACCTGACTCAATCACACTCATGCATGCTACTTCCCTTTATATTATCAAAAGCCTGTTTTTTTTTCTTTGGGTCTGACACAACATTTTTTTTGGTGTATATGATTCCTAGCATGAAAAACAAGAAATGTTTTTCATTCTTATTTTGATAATCTTTGCAAAAGAAAGAATACCCATTTGAGAATTGTTAAAAAGTTTCAATATTTTTATCCATTACTTGTTGTTCTTAGAAATTCAAATTGAATGGAAATGCTAAAAGGAGATGCTGTTATTTGTTTTGTATCATTGTTCTGGTTTTGGAGCTTTGCAAATGCTTTGCTTTCTCCTAAAGGAGTGAACTATGAAGGTAATCATCATAAGTTTTGTACTTGCATTCCAACTATTTGCACAAAAGTGTGTGAGATATATCTTCAAATAAGTTCCAACAATGAGAATTTTGAACTTGGTTTCTATGTCTCTCTTATTGCAGTGCAAGCTTTAATGGGTATAAAAGCTTCTCTAGTGGATCCTCATGGTATTTTAGATGATTGGGATGGTGATGCAGTTGATCCATGTAACTGGAATATGGTGTATTGTTCACCTGAGAACCTTGTCATTAGCCTGTGAGTTTTTCTTCAATCTTATACTTGGAGCTGAAATATTTGCTAAATAAAGTTTAAACTTCAATACATTGAACAAAAAGCATTTAATGTTAACTGCTTATATATTTTTGTGAAATGAATGGTCTTGTTTGGTGCAGGGGTACTCCAAGTCAAAGTTTGTCTGGTACTCTATCACCAAGCATAGGAAACTTAACTAACCTTCAGAGTGTGTAAGTAATGAGAAAGCACTATGCATTTCAAAACTCTCAAGCTTGATGTTCTTTTTTTGTTACTGCTTTTAGTATAAAGTTGAGTGTTTTGGACTACTTTTTTAGGCTGTTACAGAATAACAATATAACTGGACCAATCCCTTCAGAGCTAGGAAAACTTACCATGCTTCATACTCTTGATCTCTCTAATAACTTCTTCAATGGGAAAATTCCTCCCTCTTTGGGTCACTTGAGAAGCCTCCAATACCTGTAAGCATTTATGAGTTAATAATATTTGAAGCTTAAAAGTTGTGTATGGCTATGATCATTAATAATCTCTGGTGTATAAAGCTAAACAGTTATTGAAATGATTTCAGGAGACTTAATAATAACAGTTTTGATGGGGAATGCCCAGAGTCACTTGCTAATATGGCACAGCTTGCTTTCCTGTAATCTTCATGAATCATGATCTTTCTTTCTAGATCATTATTTTTTGTTGTTTTCTGTGTTTCTAATGATAATTTTTTGTTTCATGAACATCTATTTAGTGACTTGTCCTACAACAATCTCAGTGGCTCTGTACCCAAAATTTTGGCCAAATCATTCAAGTAAATCAGTTTCTTTTGCCTATTTTGAATATTAATTTCTCCTTGTCTGGAAAATGCAGAAAACTGTATATTAACATCAAAGTTATTCCAATTTTCTCATATTGTTTCAGCATTGTCGGAAACCCCCTCATCTGCAGTACAGGAAAAGAAGCAAACTGCCATGGTTTGACATTGATGCCTATGTCCATGAACTTAAACAACACTAAGAGTAGTAAGATAAGATCCTTTTAGAATTGCTCATGTTTTCCTTTTCAATTAAATTGTGTTTCCTCAAATCCCTTTCAAACATAATGTACTTTAGTATATTCTTTGCATAGTTACTATTGATTTTGACAGCAATGCCTTTGCTACTCTAGATGCTTTACCTTCCGGCAGACCAAAAGCACAGAAATTGTTCATTGCCCTTGGTTTAAGTCTGGGATGCCTCAGCTTGGTAATTCTTGGCTTTGGACTTGTTATGTGGTGGAGGCACAAGCATAATCAACAGACATTCTTTGATGTGAAAGGTACTATTTCTTGTTAACAACCTTTACTTGAAGCTAAATTATATTTCATTATAAAAGACTATGATAGAGATCAAATGTAGGGTAGCCTAATCGTTAGAGGCATAGAAATACCATGAAAAATAATCATTAAGAAGGATTTAGATGTAAATGGTTTTGTTGGAAAAAAAGTCTCACATCGCTTGCCTCGTATGGTTTAAATACTTGTTAGGTTACTCCTCTCATTGCCAATTGATTTTGAGATGAAACATTAACTTGGTATTAGAGCCAAAGCTCAATTTCTCTTCGATTATCATAGACCAAAAGATGTCCTTTAATCATGGGTCAAAGGGAACCCTCTGTCTGGTTCAACAGACTTATTTTGCGGGGGCATGTTGGGGAAGAAAGTCCCATATCGGGTGTCTCATTCTCTTAGATATGATTTAAATACCTATTGAGCTATTCTTCTCATTGCCAATTGGTTTTGAGATGAAATCTTGACAATACAGCTCGGTTGTTGATGTATAAAACGTTGTGCTTTAACATATTTGGTTCAATTATAATTGTGTAGTATGGTTATTACAGACAGACATCATGAAGAAGTGTACCTAGGAAACTTGAAGAGGTTCCAATTAAGAGAACTCCAAATTGCTACAAACAACTTCAGCAACAAAAACATATTAGGAAAGGGTGGGTTTGGAATAGTGTACAAAGGAGTTCTCTCAGATGGCATCATTGTAGCAGTCAAGAGGCTTAAAGATGGCAATGCCATTGGTGGAGAGATACAATTTCAGACTGAAGTTGAAATGATAAGCTTAGCAGTGCATAGAAACCTTCTCAGGCTTTATGGATTTTGCATGACCCCAACAGAAAGGCTTTTAGTTTATCCATATATGTCCAACGGCAGTGTTGCTTCTCGTCTTAAGGGTGAGCATCATCGCAGATTTTCATATTAATAGATTCAGGAAAAATGATGAAGAGCTCAAATTCTTGGAGTGTTAATACTCAATGGCATCATTTTTTTTATGGATTTTGATTCAGTGACTTCGGAGTTTGTTGACTTTGGTGCAGTTTAACAAACCTATAAACACAATGGACTAATGTTGAGCAGTGATACCGATCAATCCCATGGATGATTGACCAATCATAAAACAAATTATCGGATTTGGTTAACTCAGTTCAAGCTATTGCGTTTCTAATTAGTTCGACTGCACCGAAATCACCAAACTCCAAAGTCATTGAAATCAAATCTGTTTTTATAGAATAATGTACCGTGTTGCTTGCTCTGGAATGAATCAGAAATCACTAACATATTATTTCATCCAACAACTTAGTATTTTGTCAACTTTTGTAGTATTAATCTAGAATCAGATTATCTAACTTTTGGGTGTCTAATTCATATACCAATTTTGGTTATTACTAGGTAAGCCAGTTTTGGATTGGGGCACAAGGAAGCAAATTGGGTTAGGAGCAGCTAGGGGACTAATATACCTACATGAACAATGTGATCCAAAGATAATTCATAGAGATGTTAAAGCTGCTAATATATTGCTTGATGATTATTGTGAAGCAGTAGTTGGAGATTTTGGGTTGGCAAAACTTTTAGACCATAAAGATTCACATGTTACAACTGCAGTAAGGGGCACTGTGGGACATATTGCACCTGAGTATCTTTCTACAGGGCAATCTTCTGAGAAAACTGATGTATTTGGATTTGGAATTCTGCTTCTTGAATTGATCACAGGTCATAGAGCTCTAGAGTTTGGAAAGGTTGCTAACCAAAAAGGAGCCATGCTTGATTGGGTAAGCTTTAATTTTTTCCCTTTAAAATAATCCATCTTGTTTTTCACTCTTGTTGACTACTTAACCTATAACTAGTATCGTTTCTAGGAATCGAATCATTGACATTTTTGTCTATCTAGAGATTCAGTAGAGTCTTATATCATTAGACCAACGCCTTGTTGGTTATATACTCAATGTCTTGTACATTAGTTTTAATTATAAAAATACAACAAAATTCTTTGCATATAGTAATATAATTGATTCTGTTTTTAAATTTTGATGTAACAGCATAAACAACAAATTAAAAAGAAAGCTACAAACATTCATTAAAACTCTTCCTCACATAGCTAAGTAAAAAATTAAGGAGTAATATTGTTCTTTTATAACATTCAGGTGAGGAAAATTCATAAGGATAAGAAGCTTGAACTACTTGTAGACAAGGATCTAAAGAGCAACTATGACCTTATTGAGCTTGAAGAAATTGTTAAAGTGGCTCTATTATGCACACAATATCTTCCAAACCATAGGCCCAAAATGTCTGAAGTTGTAAGAATGCTTGAAGGTGATGGGCTTGCAGAAAAATGGGAAATTTACCCTCAAAGTTCTGATACTACAAATAAGCCCAAACCCAATGAGTTATCTTCATCAGATAGGTATTCTGATCTTACTGATGATTCTTCATTGTTAGTACAGGCCATGGAGCTTTCAGGCCCAAGGTGAATATTTCTTAACTCATGTTTAGTATTAATACTATTTTTGTAATGTTTATTTTGTTTATAGTTTACTATAGAAAACATATGAACATAAAATAGTTGAATCTATTTACATGTATAGATTTTATTTGTTGGATGTTAAATTGTAATGCAAATTTTGTAATATTATAAGTAAATGGAAACCTTCTTTAGGGTGAAGTTTCATGTGGTTGTAACTTAACAAAAGATTAATAGCTTCATTTTTATTATTTTTGTAAATTCAGGAAATAGCTTCAGAAGTTCAAAGGTATTGGGTGTCTTATAAAAAAATGATAAAAATATTAATTAATTTCTCAATAAGGTGTTTTGAAATAAGTGGAAAAAAAAACATATTTTAATAAGCTTCTTCCTTGACAAACACCCTCATTAAACCGATGTGTAAGTTAAATTATTATAGCACCCAATTTTTGAATGTTACAAATGAATATGATGTATAAAGACATAATTTATTGTTCCCTATCAAATTGGCTATTTCAAATACAACATCTAGGTGGCAATTATTTTTTACCCCATAATTATCTCTTTTTGTTTAAGGATTTTTGTTTAGGTGTAAACCACACCAACTTTCATTCATAAAAATGTAAAATATAAAGAAAGTAAAAAAATAAAGAAATTAAAAAAATCGGAAGAGAAGCTTGTTCAACGAGTAGCACGAATCATTGAGCAAGAGCCTCTCGTTGTATGGCACAATGCAATCGCATCGGGCCACAATGAAACCGTATCAGGTCACATCAGATTATATTAATTTCAAAAATATTTTTTACTCACTAAATAATTTGCAAAGTTTAACCACCATAGACAAAAACAAACAATACTTAACCATTCATTGCAAAAGATATCTCTAAGATTAATCATTATGGACATAAGCGAAATACCAGGAATAATTGTCAGCAATAGGCAACACCAAACAATAAAGACCACATTTGAGGAATGATCTTCAATAAGGAAGAACAATACAACATCACCATCTAGAAACCATCATTGTTTAACAAATAATCACGTCAACATCATGAGCATCATCAAGAACCTTTATTAACTAAATAACACAAACACTAACCGCAACATGATAGATCTGAACCATGAACCACACAAGACGTGAACCACTTCAACAATTCTACATCAAACAATCCCCTTAAGTTGAAGCATATACATCATATGATCCAACTTGTGATCACAAGCCTAAACTTCCCTCGAGGTGGATACCATGACTCTTATATTGTTTAACCAATAATCAGGTCAACATCATGAGCATCATTAAGAACCTTGATAAACACAATAACAACACAAACACTAACCACAAGTAGATGATGATAGATCTGAACCACAAGATGTGAACTACTTCAACAATTCTATACCAAACAATCTCCCTCAAGCTTGATGAGCATATGCATCATATGAATCCAACTTGTAATCACAAGCCTAAACTTCTCTCATGGTAGATACCATGTTGAAATTATAAGGTCGAAGTATAGAAGGAGAAAAAGAATACTCAAAATAATAAATTATATTGATAGTAATATGAATGTTGATATGATGATATTGGGTTTATTTGATGACCCAAAAGACATAATACTAACTTATATTTATTCTAATATCAAACTCCTAATTAAATAAGAAATAAATCATAAAAGATAAAATAAAATAATCTCTATCCTAAGAGATTTTCTAAGATACTTTAAACAAATTTCAGATATAATCATCATAATATGGTATATTATCTCTATATCTATATTTAATCTAGATATTTCATTAAAATATTATAAGATATTATCATTTATTCTAATATAACAATCGGTCCATTTGATATATAAAAAAGGAATTTTCAACGATAATTTTATTAAGACGGTGCAAAAAGGAAATTAAAGTGTGAATGTAGTTGAGACTTATTTTGTATTTCAAATATGTTATAAAATTTAATTCATCAAAATTTTAATATATTTATACTCATTATTATGATTATTATTATGAATACTATTATTATTCTATTGTATCAAAATATTTAACTTGGAGTCACATAAATTATTAATGTATTCTGTAACGAACCAAAAATAATGAAAAGATATGAACTCTTATATTATTTTGGTTTGACTCCATAGTGTCCTATATTTTGTAAAAATCTTGTATGAGATTAAATAAAATTGTACCATCTCTTCTCTATGTTCATTATCATTAGGAGATATATTTATTTGTAAAATAAATAATGATTCATAAGTACATTAAAACTAAAACTGAATATCAATTTATTTTATTTTTAACATTTAGTTAAGCTGTTGCTAACTATATAGGACTAGAATCAAGAAATGATTTAAAGAAACAATAGTATATGAGTAGCCATTTTGTTATCTTATTTTATATAAAAAATAAAAAAATGTTATTTTATAAAAGAATATGATAATATTGTAAACATAATATTTTAAACGATATAGAAATGATGTATTTTATATTAAAATATTACTATTAAGAAATAATAAAATATTTATTATTTCGTTGGATTAATACGTTTGGAGAGATGACTTGTTGTTTAGTCAAACTAAAGTTGAACTATAGTATTTCATTATCATACTTAATAATATAACATTTGTCAAAACTTATCTGGTCATCATTCTCTAGGTTGTGTGACATATAATACAAAGCGTAGTAAAAATATAGTAAGTTATTAAAAAACTCATTTTGATTTGTCATAAAATGTATCGATAATTCTAAGTAAGTATTGCTCAAATATACAAAAGAAAAGTATGATTTTATAATCAAATTCCATATGCACTTTTAGAAATGATTAATTTATCTTAGCTAATGTATAATTAATTAATTAAGAGTAAATTATACTAATATCACTAAAGTTTATCTTAATTATCTTCATCACCCATTTTTTATTTAAAAAATAACATTCATCTTTCTTACGGAGGTAACTAATGTAATGTCTTTGCATATAAATTTGGGGTAGTTTGTGTATGTATAAAAAATGAAATGTACACTATAATATATGATATTATCAAGTTGTTTTATGAATGGTTTAGTAAACATTTAATACTATATTCAAATAAGGGAAGTAGAATAGTTTCCTAATATAGGGACCATGCAGAAAGATGGTTTTTGTTATTCCTCACTATTTATACTTATTATGGTAAGGATTGGGGTATCTTATTTCTCTCTATGATTATTGTTTTAAACATACATTTAAGTATTTAAGGTTTGCTCATCCATAATAGTATAAGTAATATCCAAACCATTTCCATATTTCATGTTATCTTTATATGGGAGGCAAAGAAAGTAAACAATTTTTGAAGAGTATTGAACCATGAAGAGCGTTCAACTGTTCGTCGTGTGAAGACTATAAGATATGGAATTTGTCTGAAGAATTAGTCGATACACCCCGAAGCATATGTTTTGGTTGGATGCCAAGAGTTTATAGCTAATGGAGAAGAAGGTACTAATGGTGCTCGAACTTGTGTTGCTTGTGGTTGCTATGGGGATCACCATAATAGAATATAAATGGAGAGCGAAGTAGAGTCTGATAGTTCTTCATCTTCTACAAATGAAGCTTGAGGAAAGAATTTGAGATCATGAGTGTCGCAACCTGATTGTCGGTCGAAAGACTGACCCTACGACTTAGTAATCGAGTGCGCCTTTTCCTAAGTTGCAGAGCCAATATTTCAACCAACAATCGGGTCTCGACATCTTAAATCATATGTAAACCTATGATGCATGTTGTGGAATAACTTTGGTTTGTGGATTGTTAGAATATATAATTATGGCTTATTATATCACACTTTTCTATATTTTCCATATTTTTTTAAAAACAGAAATTTTTTTAAAATGATATTATTATTTTTGTGGTTTCCAATTTAAAAAAAAAAGTTGTTGCCATTTTTATAATTTCCCATAAGTTACTACCATTTTAGGCACCCTCTATTACTGCAAATGGTACCCCAAACCCTACACCACCATGCTCAATATAATCTAAGCATCATCATATAATAGAGGAAGTTACCTTGCTGCTCGTTATTTTAATTTAGTTTTAAAAATTTTGATGAACACATACTTTAGGAATCACTATCACTATATGATGATTCATGCATACAAGTTTATTTTACGCGTGAAATTGTGTCTTCCCTTATAACAAATAAGATTTTAAACTAGAGTAGCGGTTATGTTACATTTAGAATTATTTTGTGAAAAATGAGTAATGTTATCATGAAGTGGTTCATAAAAGCGCAATATTATCATCATTGTTGTGGTTATAAAATACTATTTGAAATCACAAATTGTAATTTAAAACCTTGATCATGATTTTTTAATGAGTGTCCATGCAACATCACACCAACTTCCATTGATTAAATAAAGGAACAAGTTACAAAGACTCCAGATGACTAATATTTGAAATCAATATGAACATTTTATTTGTTGACATGTCTTATCATATTTGTTTTATAAGTAAAGAAATTTTATTACTTATCAAGTTATTAAATATTATTAGGTTGAACACCAACCATATGCATCTTAAGAAGATATATAATGTATTTTCGACCCTCCAAAATAATTTAGAGTCGCTACTAATTTTTTTACAGTTAAAATATGGAAAACTATCTTTTAAATTAAATTTGAAAAATGTGGTATTTGAATGAGAGTTTTTAACTCGGGAGTCGATTATGAATCAAAAAATGTATTAACACTCCTACCACCCTTATTAAAACGACACCATAGTTAATTGCATTGCTTAGTTATATACCCTTAATTTATTTCATTACAATTTTTTTGTGTTTCACAATAGTTTATCTTACTTCTATATATCCCTAGGTGAAATAGGGAAATCAAAACTATGTAATTTTGAGTAGGGATGTAAGCGGTTCCGGTTTAAACTGCAAAACCGAACTGAACCAAATCACAAAATGTGGTTCGGTTCGGTTCGGTTATTTTTTTAAGGAACCGTTTATGTTCGGTTTGGTTTATTGTTTTAGAAATTTAGGAACCGTTGGAACCGAACCACATATTAAAGAAATGTATACAAGGGATTAGGGAATAATGTGTTATAATTGTTTAAATTCTTCAACCAATTTTCTAGCTTAAATTATCAATTTTTGTGTGAATTGTAGTGTTATATATGTTACTAAATTATTATTAAGTTTGTATTGTATATGTTATTAGTTACTAAATTGTTTCCTAGTGTCTTATGATTTGGAACATATTTACAATTTTTGTGATATTGAGTTTGAAACTAACATATATCATATATTGTTATACATGTATTGTTACATGTGTTACTAATTATGAAATGTAAGGTTATAAATGTAACTATTATATATTTTACTAATTCTTATATATGTACCTAATCATGAATTTTATTGTAATATATGATTCATAATTTTTTATAATAGTAGTTTAATGTTTATCCTTTTATGGATAAACAATATCTCTTGTAATACATTTTGAATTTTCAATTCATGAAAGATTTTTTATAAAAAAGTAAATGGAGAAATCGTGGAACCGAACCGAACCATTCAAGAGCGGTTTGGTTCGGTTGGGTTCTAATAGTTAAATTTGCAGTTAATTGAGCGGAACCGAACCATATGTTTTTGATCGGTTCGGTCACTAAAATGCACCAAAAACCAAACCAAATTTTTACACCCCTAGTTTTGAGTTGAAAATTGGTTAATTAGTCGATTAAGTTAGAAATTATTTTAATTGGTTATTGTGGAAATGTTACGAAAGCGTAAAATAAAATTTATAGATATTTCTCACTATTTGATCAAGACATAAGACCTTATTTATAGTACATGAATATGTAACAAACATACATAAACAAACTAATAAAACACATGTGTAAAATAAGTAAAATGTGGTAGCTTTGTTATTCAATAGCCCCTTCCAGCTGGAGGGTAAATGACAATGACTCCAGCTTGATAATTCGATTTGATATCGTGACAAAGTAATAGATCAGAATCTCGATCTTAACGTGATTGAATTTTCTCAATCACTTGATCTTGTTGTTGCTGATCTTGTTGTTGTTGTTGATGATCTTGTTGATCATGTTGTTTTTTATCTTGTTGATCTTTTGTTGTTGTTGTTGATCTTCTTGATAATGAATAGTGAATAGTGTGGCAGAGAGCATGAGCGTGAAGAAAAGATTTTGATTGTGACCAACACCAAATCTTAAGATGGAAGAGACCTCTATTCGTTGTGAACAATTGCTAGATGATGCATGCATTGAGGTTCAGAAAGAAGAAGATGGTGCACTTATTGAATTAGATTGTCAAAATGGTTTCTCTGAAAGGAGAAGGGAATTTGTTGCACCGATTGTCCGTGCACTTGTAGCATATGCATTTTCGTATGTCTTTGTTCCAGCAAAATTCAACAGCTCGGGTCCTTTTCAGCTTCCACGACTTGATTGTTCCTTCTCACCTTTCTTCCGGAAACGTCTTCTCTCTTCACAAACTTCTCCTTTACGTTGAGTTGTTGATGATGATTCTTTGTTGAATCTTGGAAGATGAAGATAATAATATTTTAGAGAATGCGCAACGTTACAAAGCCTACAGGATGAAGGCTCTGATACCATATTACGGAAATATTACGAAAACATAAAATAAAATTTGTGGATATTTCTCACTATTTGATCAAGGCATAAGACACATGTGTAAACTGTGTAAAATATATAAAATCTGTAAAATATGTAAATTTTGGTAACTTTGTTCTTCAATATTGATCAAACGAGAATTAATAGCATAAGATACCACATTGGTCATTTATCGACTTCCAACTTTGATAAATAGGAGAGACAATACTAATAATTACAACTATCTTTCTGCTCAAAGCAATAAAAAGATATACCATGAACCGTAACCTTACTATTAAATTAACAAAAAGTTATTAATCAAAAAAATTATTTTAAAAGAAAATTAATAGCATAAAGACCACATTGGTTTTTAACTTATTCCTAACTTTAATAAGTAATACAGATAGTATTAATGATACAATATATCTCCGCTTGAAGCAAAAAATAAGATATAATACTAGTCGTAATCTTTCAAAGCAGTTAATGAATTAAATTCTTTATTTAATATATATTATGTACTATTTTAATGATGAGAGAATTAATTTATTAATTTTTTATTAATATTTAGTTGTTATTATTTTATTTCTTAATTATTGTTTTTATTAATCATTTATATTATGTATTTAGTATCTATGTAGAAAAAAAGAAGTTATTTTATCATATTATTTTTACTACATATGATTATTAAGATTTAATATGTATATACTGATATTGTAAATGTTTTTCACATTGTTACCAGATCATCTATCATTCATATATTAACTATCGTTGACTTTGAAATAATAGTAATACAAATCAACAATGGATGATTACTTGTTTCCAATCCTATCTGTGTGTTTATGCGCTCACTTTAGGTGTGTTTTTCTCTTGTGGCGTCTCCTATTTATAGGAGATATTTGGATATATTTTTTCTTGTGAGAGATTCCATATTTAAAATTTTGACACTTAACTTTTTAAATTAAAATTTTGCCTATGCCTTTTCAGAAACCGTGACCCTCCTTTAATTAGTCCATAATAACTAATAAAACAAGTTTAAATGTTTTTTATTTTTATTTATAAAACAAAAATGGAGGATAATTATAATTTATCAATTACTTGTTAGTCCATAGTAACTATAATTGAGCATGGTGGTGTAGGGTTTGAGGGTACCATTTGCAGTAATAGAGGGTGCCTAAAATGGTAGCAATTTATGGGAAATTATAAAAATGGCAACAACGTTTTTTAAAATTGGAAACCACCAAAAAATTAATATCATTTTAATTTTTTTTTGTCTACTTTTAAAAAAGGTGAAAAATATAGAAAATGTGATATAATAAACCGTAATCATATATTCTAGCAATCCATAAATCAAAGTTATTCCACATCAGGCATCACAAGGTTACATATGATTCAAGATGTCGCGACTCGATTGTTGGTTGGAAGACCAACCATGCGACTTAGAAAGAGGTGCACTCGATTCCTTAATCGTAGGGTTGGTCTTCCAACCAACTATCGGGTCGCGATACTCATGATCTCAAATTCATTCCTCAAGCTTCATTTGTAGAAGATGAAGTACTCTTAAGACTTTATTTTGCTGTCCCTTTCTATTCTATTATGGTGATCCTTATGGCAACCACAAGAAGCACAAGTTCGAGCGCCATCAGTATCTTTTTCTCCATTAGCTATAAACTCTTGGCACCCATCTAAAACATATGGTTTAGGGTGAATTGACTGATTCTTCAGACAAATTCTATATCTCTCAGTCTTCCACGAACAATTGAACTAGTTAAGCCTGTTGGAGGTTCCTCCCTTACAAGTTGAATCCTCTTCACGGTTCAAGACTCTTCAAAAATTGTTTACTGTACTTTCTTTGCTTCCCCTATAAAGATGACATGAAAATGGAAATGGTTTGGATATTAAAAATCATAATATGATATAAATAAGACCTTGTAAAGTGATAGAGAAGAGCTATGTAAGACAAAGAAAGAGAACTACTTACTGAATTATGGATGAGCAAACCTCAAATACTTAAATGTATGGTTAAAACAATAATCATAGAAAGAAGATACCCCAATCCTTACCATACAAAGTATAAATTGTCAAAAATAACACAACCCATCTTTCTGCATCATCCTTATATTAGGAAACTATTGTACTTTCCTTTTTTTTAATGGTAAATATGTACTTTTTTTTTTTTTTAATGGTAAATATGTACTTTCCTTTGAATATAGTAAACTTTTACTAAACCATTCATACAAAATAAAGCAACTTGATAATATCATTATTAAAGAGTACATTTCAATCAGATTTGATGAGTTCTAGTGAAATTAAATAAATCATATTTCATTTTTTAAACTTACATAAATTACCCCTAATTTATATACATATATTATACTCTGATTATCTCTCATGGATAGATGAGTGTTATTTTTATAACAAAAAATGAGTGATGAGGATAATTGTATTAAACTCTAGGGGTATCAGTATAATATATCATTTCTAAATTTGTATATAGAATTTATTAAAAAATCACTATTCTCTTTTATATATTTAAGCAACACCTAATTAGAATTATTAATACATTTTTTAAAGAAAAAATGTTTTTTTTTATAATTTTCTATATTTTTACTTCTCTTTGTATTATGTGTCAGACATCAGAATGATGACGAAATAAATTTTGACAAATATTACGTTGTTAAATATGACAATGATCATTTCTTATAACTTAATGAAGATACTAATATTCAACTCTCGTTTGACTAAACAACATGTTCTCTCTCCCTTTATAATTCTTTTAAACATTTTCAAAATGTATTAATCCAACAAAATAACAAATATTTGAATAATAAAATAAACTCAATATTTTATTATTATTTCTTAATAGTAACATTTTAATATTAAATACATCATTCCTATATTGTTTGCAATATTATCATTTTATTTTATCAAAGTACATTTTCTTATTTTTATATGAAATAAGATAACAAAATGATGACTCATGTACTATTGTTTCTCTAAATTATTTTTTTTAATTTTGGTCTTATATCGTTAGCAACAACTTAATTAAGTGTTAAAAATAAAATAAATTGAGATTCAGTTTTAGTTTTTGTGTACTTATGAGCCCTTATTTATTTTACAAATTAATATATCTCCTAATGATAATGAACAGAGAGAAGAGATTATACAACTTTATTTAATTTCATATAAGATTTCTATGAAATATGGTGCACTATGATGTCAAAATAATCAGATATGTGGATCAAAGTTAAATAATTTGATATAGTAGAATAATAATAGTATTCTATAGTACTAATCACAAGAATGAATATAAAATATATTAAAATTTTAATGAATTAAAATTTATAACATATTTGAAATAAAAAATAGGTCTCAACTTACATTCACACTTTAATTTCCTTTTTCTATTGTCTTAATAAAATTATCATTGAGTATTCTTTTTTACATATCAAATTGACTAATTTTTATATTAGAATATATGATAACATCTTATAACATTTTAAGAGAATATCTAGATGATACATTGATATAGAGATAATATATCATATTATGGTGACCATATCTCATATATGTTTAGAGTATCTTAAAAATTCTTTTAGAATAAATATTACATCATTTTATCTTTTATAATTTATTTCTTATTTAATTAAGAGTCTGGTATTACGAGATATTATCTTTATATCTAGATAGTCGATTTGATATATAAAAAATAATTTTCAATGATAATTTTATATAGATGGTGGAAAAAGGAAATTAAAGTGTGAATGTAGTTGAGACTTATTTTGTATTTCAAATATGTTATAAAATTTAATTCATTAAATTTTTAATATATTTATACTCACTATTATGATTATTATTATAGAATACTATTATTATTCAACTATATCAAAATATTTTCCTTCGATTCACATAAATTATTGATGTATAGTGTATCAAACCAAAAATAATGAAAAAACATGAACTCTTATATTATTATAGTTTGACTCTATAATATCCCATATTTTATAAAAATCTTGTATGAGATTAAATAAAGTTGTATCATCTCTTCTCTATATTCATTATCATTAGGAGATATATTTAGTTGTAATATAAATAATGGTTCATAAGTACACATAAACTAAAACAGAACATGAATTTATTTTATTTTCAACACATTTAATTAAGCTGTTGTTAACGATATAAGACTAGAACCAAGAAATGATTTAAATAAACAATAGTAAATGTGTGTTCATTTTGTAATCTTATTTTATAAAAAATATATAAAAAATATATTTTATAAAAGAATATGATAATATTGTAAATATTTTATATTAAAATGTTACTAATATGAAATAATAAAATATATGAGTTTATTTTATTATTCAAATATTTACTATTGGATTAATACATTTTGAAAATGTTTAAGAGAGTAATAAATGGAGAGATGAATTGTTGTTTAGTCAAACTACCGTGGAACTTTAGTATCTTTATTCTCATACTTAACCGCATAAAATTTGTCAAAACTTATATCGTCATCATTCCCACATGGTTTGTGACACATAATACAAAGAGAAGTAAACATATTATAAATTATAAAAAAAACTCATTTTAGTTTATTACAAATTGTGTCAATAATTCTAAGTAGATGATATTTAAATATATAAAAGAGAAGAATGATTTCATAATCAAATTCTATATGCAAATTTAGAAATGATTAATTTATCTTAGCTAATGTATAATTAATTAATTAATTAAGAATAATTATACTGATATCCTAGAGTTTAACTTAATTATCTTCATCACCCATTTTTTCATTTAAAAATTATACTTGAGAGTGCAAAGCGTCAAGGATTGCATTAGCAACATTTGCCTATGTTTTGATGAAGACAAAGAATTAGTTAAAGCTTGAAGATGACTCAACAATCAACATGTTGAGGACTCAGGTGGTGATTTATTATACTTAAGTTATAATTTTTTATTATCTTTTTAGAAGTCTAAGATGCTTGCCATAGATATTGAGTCTAGGTTAGGTAAACCTAGGTGTGAGTCTCACAAGACTTAATAAAGTAATCAATCCATTAAAATGAGACATCATCTAGAAATATATGATAATTATGTTCATTCATTTATATACATTGATTTTGTGCATTAATGGTATTATATTTTGGAAATCATGTATTGCATGAGCATATATCATATATAGTTTACCATTTAATCATGTATTAAAAATACACTGGTTAATCGATTAACCCCATGGCTTAATCGATTAACGTGTATGTTTTTCTGCTATTTCAACAACATAACTAAAAAACCGCTTTTGGGAGCCAAATCATGTTTTCTATAAATACTGACTAATTGTAGAAACGACTATGAAGAAAAAGAGAGAAAAACACAAGAGAATAGATATAGATCATCATTGTTAGAATCTATTAGAAAGTGTTGAATTAGGAGAAAGATTAGATCATGCTAAAACTTTACCTTTCACATTCATCTTGCATGTTTCTTTCAAAAGCTTTCTTGCATTATTCTTGTGTTTCTTGAAAAGAGAAAGATAGTTCTTTAAAGATTGCATATTTTCAGAAACCTCTCATATTAGACTAGGATGTCTTGTGAGTTCTTGCTTAGGTTTTAGGCTTTGATTCTTATTGTAATATCCGAGTATTAAGTACTTATTCATAACTCAAAGCGTTGTTACTCGAGAATTGGGAAAATCCTAGCTGCGGTTAGGTAAGGTGTTCTTCACACAAAGACATGGAGGTCTTGGGATAAAGAGCGATACATTGGCTGAGGCCGAATCGCATAAGAAAGGTTTTCTTGGGAGGCGGTTTTAGGAAAGGTCAAATCAAAGGTGACGAAGTTCTTTGGGTTCCAAGAAGGGAGCGTTCAAGTTTTGTATTTGGAAGCGTGTATGTAACGTACATTGTGTTTCATAGTGAAGAAGGAAAATCTCCCAAATCAGAGGGGAGGAATGGATGTAGTTTTGCAGTGGACAGCAAAACGAACTAGGATAAAATCCCTGCGCAATCTTTTCTATCCTTTTCTCTTTTATATTTCAAGTTGTTTTAATGCGTGTTTGAAGCTAATATTTTGCATACTTGTTCCTTGCTATGTTCTTGTTAATCTTGCATAAAAGTATTTGTTGTATATCTGTTTATGTGTTGGTTAATAATCGTGCAAGTTGCTGTTCTAATCATTCTGTTTCTGTTACTGGTTAATCGATTATGAACAGTGCTTAATCGATTAACTGGGCATTTTTCAGCAAGTGTGTAAAAACCAAAAAAGTGGAACTTGAGCTCCACCACACCTATTCAACCTCCTTCTAGGTGTATTCCGTCACTGATACCTAACAATACTCATCTCCCATACATGTGTAATGAGTATAATTTTTATATATAAATTAGGAGTAGTTTGGATAGATATAAAAAATGAAATATGATTATTAATTTAACTAAAACTCAATGTGATTGAAATGTACTCTATAATATATGATATTATCAAGTTGCTTTATTTTGTATGAATGGTTTAGTAAACATTTACTATATTCAAAGGAAAGTGCAATAATGTACCCAAAAAAAAAAGGAAAGTACAATAGTTTCCTAATATAGGGATCATGCAGAACGATGGGTTGTGTTATTCATGACTATTTGTACTTTATATGATAAGAATTAGGGTATCTTCTTTCTTTCTATGATCATTGTTTTAAACATACATTTAAGTATTTGAGGTTTGCTCATCCATAACACAGTAAGTAGTTCTCTTTCTTTGTCTTAACTTCTCTCATAACTCTTCTCTATCACACTACAAGGTCTTATTTATTTCAGATTATGATTTTTAATATCCAAACCATTTTCATATTTCATGTCATCTTTTTAGGGGAAGCAAAGAAAGTAAATAAATTTTGAAGAGTCTTGAACCATGAAGAGGGTTCAACTTGTAAGAGAGGAACCTCCAACAAGCTTAACCGGTTCAAGTGTCAGAGTCAAGACTGTGAGATATGGAATTTGTCTGAAGAATCACTCGATTAACCCTGGAGGATATGGAACATGTGCTGCTTGTGGTTGCCATAGGGGTCACCATGATAAAGTAGAAAGGGAGAACGAAGTAGAGTCTCAAAGTTTTTCATCTTCTACAAATGAAGCTTGAGGAAAGAATTTAGATCATAGGAATCCAATATATACCTATGATGTATGTTGTGGAACAACTTTGGTTTGCAGGTTGTTACAATTTATGATTATGGCTTATTAGGTCACATTTTCTATATTTCCCAACTTTTATCCAAACCCTTCTCCATTATCCTCAGTATAGTGTAAGCATAATCATAATCATAATAGCCCAATTTTTATTCGCCACTGCTCGTTATTTTAATTTAGTTTTAAAATAAATTGATGAACACATACTTTAAGAATCACTATCACTATATGATGATTCATGCATGCAAGTTTATTTTACGCGTGAAATTGTGTCTTCCCTTATAACAAATAAGATTTTAAACTAGAATAGCGGTTATGTTACATTTAGATTTATTTTGTGAAAAATTGGTAATATGGTCATGAAGTGGTTCATAAAAGTGCAATACTATCATCATCGTTGTGGTTATAAAATACTATTTGAAACCACAAATTGTAATTTAATACCTTGATGATAATTTTTTAATGTGTCCATGCAACATCGAATTAGTGTATATACCTAGGTTTCTTTTACATTAATATAGAGGAGCAATGAAAGAAATCTTTCTGCCAGTTTTGGCTCCAACTTTATTGGAAGATCCTTCAATAACATCAACAACATAAACTCAACTAAACCACTCATTCCATGGGGTTTCTTGAAGGCTATGGACAAGGAGCCTTACGTTGAGTTAGCTGCTCAGCAAGAATCTCCCATCTCCTCAAAGAAAAAGTCATTTGCTCAAGCATTGGAATCATCTTGTGACATAACCACTTCACAGTTGCCCCAACCTTATATAAAGAGGGAGATACAAAAGTCGTCTTCATTTGCTCAAGCATTGGAACCTGAAGACGATTACCAATCAGGCTTGCAAAGATACAAAAGTCGTCTTCATGGTAAGCTCATTCTATCTAAGGGAGATACTCCCCTAAAGTTTGCAGATCTAAAAACTAAGCTCACAATAGGCAACACTAAATAAGGACCAAATTTGAGGACTAATCTTCAATAAAGAAGAACTATAGAGTATCACCATCCAGAAATCAACATTGTTTAACCAATAATCAGGTCAACATCATGAGCGTCATTAAGAACCTTGATCAATACAATAACAATGCAAACACTAACCACAAGTAGACTATGATAGATGTGAACCACACAATATATGAACTACTTCAACAATTCTATACCAAACAATCTCCCTCATGCTTAAGCATATACATCATATGAATCCAACTTGTGATCACAAGCCTAAACTTCCCTCATGGTTGATACCATGTTGAAATCATAAGTTTGAAGTATAGAAGGAGAAAAAATAATACTCAAAATAGTAAATTATATTGATAGTAATATGAATGTTGATATGATGATATTGGGTTTATTTGATGACCCAAAAAGACATAACACTAACTTATATTTATTCTAATATCAAACTCCTAATTAAATAAGAAACAAATTATAAAAGATAAAATAAAATAATCTCTATCCTAAGAGATTTTCTAAGATACTCTAAACAAATTTTAGATATAATAATTATAATATGAGATATTATCTCTATATCTATATATAATCTAGATATTTCGTTAAGATATAATCATATATTCTAAAATAACAATCAGTCAATTTGATATATAAAAAAAGAATTTTCAACAATAATTTTGTTAAGACGGTGGAAAAAGGAAATTAAAGTGTGAATGTAGTTGAGACTTATTTTTTATTTCAAATATGTTATAAAATTTAATTCATTAAAATTTTAATATATTTATACTCATTATTATGATTATTATTATGAATCCTATTATTATTGTACTATATCAAAATATTTAACTTGGAGTCACATAAATTATTAATGTATTTTATAATGAACCAAACATAATGAAGAGACATAAACTCCTATATTATTTTGGTTTGACATGTCCATATTTTGTAAAATTTTTATATGAGATTAAATAAAGTTGTATCATCTCTTCCCTATGTGCATTATCATTAGGAGATATATTTATTTGTAATATAAATAATGATTCATAAGTAAGTTGAAACTAAAGTTGAATACCAATTTATTTTATTTTTAACATTTAGTTAAGTTGTTGTTAAGGATATAAGACTAGAATCAAGAAATGATTTAAAGAAATGAGTCGCCACTTTGTTATCTTATTTTATATAAAAAATAAAAAAAATTATTTTTATAAAAAAATATGATAATATTGCAAACATAATATTTTAAACAATATAGGAATGATGTATTTTATATTAAAATATTACTATTAAGAAATAATAAAATATTTATTATATTGTTGGATTAATACGTTTCAAAAATGTTTAAGGAGTAATAGATGGAGAGATAACTTGTTGATTAGTCAAACTAAAGTTGAACTATAATATTTCATTATCATACTTAATAATATAACATTTGTCAAAACTTATCTAATCCTCATTCCTTAGGTTGTGTGACATATAATACAAAGGGTAATAAAAATATAGTAAGTTATTAAAAAACTCATTTTGGTTTGTAATAAAAAGGATCGATAATTCTAAGTTGGTATTTTTTAAATATACATAAGAGAAGAGTCATTTTATAATCAAATTCTATATACACTTTTAGAAATGATTAACTTATCCTAGCTAATGTATAATTAATTAATTAAAAGTAAATTATATTGATATCACTAGAGTTTAACTTAATTATCTTCATCACCTATTTTTTGTTTAAAAAAATAATATTCATCTTTCTTGCAAAGATAACTAATATAATGTATGTGTATAAATTAGGGATAATTTGTGTATGTATACAAAATGAAACGTGGTTTGTTTCCTAAAATTCATCTTCATTGAAATGTACTCTAATATATGATATTATCAAGTTGCTTTATTTTGTATTAATGGTTTAGTAAACATTTAATACTATATTCAAATAAGGAAAGTACAATAGTTTCCTAATATATGGATTATTAAGAAACATGGTTTGTGTTATTCCTCACTATTTATACTTTGTATGATAAGGATTGGGGTATCTTATTTCTCTCTATGATTATTGTTTTAAACATACATTTAAGTATTTAAGGTTTGCTCATCCATAATAGAGTAAGTAATTCTCTTTCTTTGTCTCTTAACCTCTCTCATAACTCTTCTTTATCACTTTACAATGTCTTAATATCCAAACCATTTCCATATTTCATGTCATCTTTATAGGGGAAGCAAAGAAAGTAAACAAAATTTGAAGAGTCTTGAATCATGAAGAGGGTTCAACTTGTAAGGGTGGAATCTCCAACATGCTTAACTAGTTCAAGTGTTCATGTGAAGACTATAAGATATGGAATTTGTCTGAAAAATCAATCAATTCATGAGGGAGCATATGTTTTGGATGGGTGCCAAGAGTTTATTGCAAATGGAGAAGAAGGTACTCATGATGCTAGAACATGTGCTGCTTGTGGTTGCCATAGGAATCACCATGATAGAGTAGAAAGAGAGAATGAAGTAGAGTCTGAGATTTAGTGGATTGGAGTACCACTTGTTCTCCTAATTTTTCTTTATCTCTATATTAATATTCTTATTGCTGATAAAAAAAAGTAGAGTCTGAGAATTCTTCATCTTCTACTAATGAAGCTTGAGGAAATATTTTAGATCATGAGAATCCTATGTAAACCTATGATGTATGTTGTGGAATAACTTTGGTTTGTAAGTTGTTATTACAATTTATGATTATGGCTTATTATGTTACAATTTCTATATCATCCAGTTTTTTTAAAGCAATTTTTTTTTTAAAATTTATAATTTGTCTATTAATGTTTTTTTGTGGTTTCCAATTTTGAATAAGTTGTTGACAATTTTATTATTTCCCATAAGTTGCTAATTTTATAATTTTGTTATGGTGCCCCAAACCCTTCACCACCATCCTCATACGTCACTCCTCCATTGGAACCATAGAAGGTTCATCCTTCTTCTCTATTGGCGATTTTATGTTGTGGACAAAATTTCTTTGCTGCTTTAAAAAATTGATGATAAATTTTGGGTTTTAATTGTTTAAAGATTATCCTTTGTTGCTTCACATTTCCACGATACACCAAACTACACATTCTTTTGTCACTCATCTATTATGAGTTTTATACACTATCATTTTATCATCACTATTGATTTTTAATTATTGTTGACTTTTCAGAAAAAAGGTAATACAAATGAATGATGGATGATAAAGTGCATGTGTATAAATCTTTACACTGTTAGTGTATACATTTTATACTCTTTCTATAGAGAAAAATATGTATGCACTGAGTGTATGAGTTTTATACAGTATCATTTTATCATTACTATTGATTTTTAATTATTGTTGACTTTTCAGAAAAGGTAATACAAATGAATGATGGATGATAAAGTGCATGTGTATAAATCTTTACACTGTCAGTTTATACATTTTATACTCTTTTCTATATCCATTCATGAATTCGATTTTGTACCATGAGAGTCATAAGGTGGTCAAATAGTAAGAGTGGATGATTTATAAAGTGGTTTGATGGTTAGGATGAAGGATGAAGTGCATGAAATTAAGGGTTTGAATCTCACCCATAATAATATTCATGCATCAAAGTTTATTTAATGTGCCAAACCTTGTAACAAATAAGATTTTAAACTAGAGTAGCGATTATGTTACATTTAGATTTATTTTGTGAAAAATGAGTAATGTTATCATGAAGTGGTTCATAAAAGCGCAATATTATCATCGTTGTTGTGGTTATAAAATACAATTTAAAACCACAAAAATGTAATTTAAAACCTTTATGATAATTTTTTAATGAGTGTCCGTGCAAGATCACACCAACTTTCGTTGATTAAACAAAAGGGAAAAGTTACAAAGACTCCAAATGACTAATATTTGAAATCATGATGAACATTTTATTTGTTGACATGCCTTATTTGTTTTTAAAGTAAATAAATTTTATTATTTATCTACTTATGAAATGTTATTCAGTTGAACACCGACTATTAACTTAAGAAGATATATAATGTAATTTCAATCCCACTTAAATAATTTGGAGTTATCACTATATTTTTTATAGTTAAAATATAGAAAGCTCTCTTTTATTACAAATTTGGAAAATATGATATTTGAACAAAAGTTTTAAACACCAAACACGATTATGGATCATAAAATATATTAACACCCTTATTAAGACGACACCATAGTTAATTGCATTGTTAGTTATACCCTTAATTTAACCTCACTATTAGATTCTCAAAATAATTATTAATTTTTTTATTTAATTTATATTAGGAATTATTTTCATGATGAGGGAATTAGTTTATTACTTTTTAATAAATATTTAGTTGTTATTATTTTATTTCTTAATTATTATTTTTGATTAATCATTTATATTACTTGGGTAGAAAAAAGGAAGTTATTTATCATATTATTTATACTACACATTACTATTATTAATAGCAACTATTATTAAGAGTTAGAAATGAACAAATAAAGATAGAAACAATTGTATGTATAAATCAAACTTACATGTGGTGAAGAGAAGAAAGCAAGCATGGATGTGTGCCCCAATAGTGGCTTCATTGTACATGGAATGAAGGATGAGTTAAAAATCACGTTCGAAAATTTCAGAAAAAGTTGGCCAAATGAATTGCCCCTACAATAGGTTGACACAGAATTTGATGACTCTCCTAGGGTTTTTTTTATGTGTTTTTCTCTTGTGGTTGTTTCCTACTTATACGAGGCCATGGACACATTTTTTCTATAGAGGGAATCCTATATTTAAAATTTTGACACTTTACTTTTTAAATTAAAATTTTGACTATGCCTTTTCTAAAACAATGAACGTCCTCTAATTAGTCCACAATAACTAAGAAAACCAGTTTAAATGTTTTTTTATTTAAAAAATAAAAATGGAGGGTAATTATGACTCACCAATTACTTTACTTTAATTATGTTATCAAATCAAATTGATGTCAAATTTAGTTAATTTGATGTTTTTTTTCAAATTGTGGTCCATAACTACTTATTCATTATGGCCAATGTTCATATGAAAATTAAATTTGTAAGTATCAATGATTTAAAGTTTCTAATTTCAAATAAATAAAAGAATGAATATTTTTCAGCTCTTATTTTTTTGATCCATGAAGAAAGTAGGATTTTATTAAAAAAATAATAGAAATATGGAGAAAAAGTAATACTCCCTTTCACACAAGTCTAAAAAGAACTTAAGAAAAAGTAATATAATTTAAAGGCTTTTACACTTATTATGCATAAGAATAATTGAACATTGGATATCTTGATTTGAAAATATTCCAAAAATTTAAATAGATTAGTTTCATCGCAATGTTTGTGTGAAAGCTTTTATTCCAAAAAAATGTGAAAGTATTGGGTAGGCCAAATTAGTTACTCACATTATCATATTTATTTTGTCAAGTGAATAAATTTCATTAATTATCTAGTTATTAAATATTATTTATTTTAGCTAAGAATGAAAAATGGAAAATTTTATTATATTGGAATACTTTGAAATTAGGTGAGGTTCTATAAGGAAAAACCAGAAAATTGACATTTGAGCAGAGAAGGTAAAGATATATATCTAGTATACTTTAAATTAAATCTGGTGGAGTTTATTCAGATATACTTTCCTTATTTTTGAAACATGATCCTGAAAGTGTACCTCAGTATATGAAGTATCTTAGGATCATTAATTCAATGTTAACTTATATGTTAGGTCAATATAATTGAGACATGATTACGTTGTCTCAACATCCACATCGTTGGGTCTCAAAAGAGATATGCATTTGTTGGGGCAGATGATCTTTAACTTTATCATTCAACTCTTCAACAAGAAAGACTGGATTTAAATTATAAATAATCTATCATCCATCTAAATCAAATAAAATAAAATTCATCTAAATCCACACGTTAAAGTTAATAGATTTAAATAGATATATTGAATAATTTCAATAATGTATGAATTCAAATTTATCTATTATATCAAATAGATATCTATAGATATATCCATTTGGATATGTTGGGAATGTTTGAAATATGTTATTATATGAAGTCCTACATTGCCTAGTATTAAAATAGAGTAAAATATCAATGTTATATATTAGACTTAAGTCTCTTGTTATAATGTGCACAAGATATATGCAACAAATAGAAACACCCCATGGACAGGTGGACCCATGAGTATGTTAGAGTTTGTAATCTTTATTCTCTAATAATATCTTGGCAGCCACTCAGCGCTTCCTGGGAACGTAGCCAAAATTGGTCGAACCCCGTTAACAAATTCTATTATTTCTTCTCTTATATTTATTCTATGCACTTTATTTGACTGCTTGTGACCAACCTGCGCAACGATCACTTTCACTGCACCAAAAAAGATATATATCCAATTTATTCAAAAATAAATATTCACAGCTTCTTTTTTTGTTGAGAAGTGAACATTCACAACTTATTTGTTTCTTAATTAATTTCAAAGAAAGTAGATAAAATTTTGCAGAGATGTTAAAAATATTTTAAAAGCATTCCAATTGAGTTAAGATTCTCCAAAGTTAGGGTTTATATGCCAAATACACACTACATAATTAGCTTCTAGCACTACTATATTTTTTGCTTATGACAACGCCTCCATTTTTAACGGTTTTAAAATTGTAGTCTTAAGTATAATATATCTGGGTATTACAACTAATCATGAATAGTTAGGATTAAAAGTTAATTATTAGTTAAACAAAAGTCATACGCATGTATCTTTTAATCTTGACTGTGTTGAAGTAAGATTCAATAATTCATATTAAATGTTCTCCTTTCTCACAATAATGCAATGTTAGTCACTTCCTATATATATATATATACTATGAGGAGAGATTCACTTACTCTAAGAGTAAGTTTTTTAAACTTATTTATCATCTTATCTATTAATTATAGGGAAATCCAATTATTTGAATTAATAAGTAAATCTAAACCATTAAATATCCATAGAATTGATGGCTAGGATGAATAAATAAGTGGATCCTCACTTGTATACTATATATATATTGTTGTAAATTTCTAGGCAATAACATCACAATTGAATTTAGATGTCATAGACTGTATTTTTTCCTCAAACATGCACTAAGAGTTGCAAATCAATTAAACTAGAGTTACATGAAATCTAAAAGTGGGAAAGAAAAGAGAACTTGCACTTTTTCACTTTAAATATTAGGTAGCCATGGTGTAGGAATTTAGAATAATCTATATCTGCAATACTATAGGTTACACGTTGCTGTGTTGCCATTAACCTTTCAACCCCACTTTTAGAGAAGGATTCAAATTTCACAGTAAGAAGCAATGAGACTAGAGATATAGGAAATCTGAAATTGCTACAGAAATGACAAGTTTATAACTTGCACTTTTTGCACTTTTCACTTTAAATTTTAGAATAATCTATATCTGCAATTCCACTTGTTAACAGAACTTGCACTTTTATGCACTTTTCACTTTAACTTTTGAGGAAGTCATAGTCTAGGAATTTAGAATAATCTTTATCTGCAATTCTATTTGTTACATATTACTCAATTGACTTCTCTCTATTAATGATAAGGGTAGTGCAGTTTTTACCTTTAGTTTTAAGGGTAAAATTATTTTATTATAATAAATATAATAATACAAATGTAATTGTATATATCATTTTTTTTTGTTTTTTGACATCATTTCGCTCTCATTCCCTTTGAAAATACACTCATTCATTCAATATTTTCAATACACTTAATTTTCCTGAGTGTTAGTATCAATTGTACTCTCAATAGTGTATCCATATTGGAGCTCAACATTCACAAAGATGATAGAATGATTCAAAAAGTCTATATTCCTTTATCAAATGTTTTGCACATGTTTTAATATTTATGCACATTCCAGAAATACTAAAAAAAAGAATGACATATAAGGGTTCAATTAATTTTAGATAATTTTTTACTTCAATTATCCACAACACTTTCCCATAATTGTAAGCAATTATGATAAATATAATATAACCACTACAAACCCTAATTTTAAAACCTTATTTGATGTTGTTCACAACCTTCTCTTCTCTTATCTTCTATCTTCTCACCATTTAGCTGAATATTCATAAATAGCTCTGAAGGAACAATGCCATACCCAGTTTCTTCTACATCAGTTTCTTTTACAAATCTACCTTTTATACGAGGTCTAGTTTCTGCATAGGCCTTCCTTGAAGCATACATGATTTTCTTTTCAAACTTTCTTGTTTTCTTTTTCTCCCTATACCTTAGAACTTTAGCCTCTCTCTCCAATGTGGTAAAGGGCCTTTGAATGTGAGGAAATAAGTCACTTGTTCCTATTGTTAGTGGTTTTGAGTGGGGAATTGAGACATCACTCATTGCTGATTCTGGTACAACGCCAACCTAAGTTTACAATGAAAGCATCAACAAAAAAATAGCTTGTCTATTGTTTTAAATTGTGGTTACTGTGTGTTTACAACAAATGCCGAAAATTGTGGACCGCGTCAAGTGATGTCACCGCAATATTGTGGTTGTGGTGACCTCTACAACTACATCACATCATAATTGTAGTGTAACACTGAATCACAACGATACAGTCGCATCTGGCCACAATGCAATCACATTAGATCGTATTTGGGTCACATCATGCTGCATCAGATCGTATCAAGTCGCAATCCATAAATCAATAGTTGCAATGACCATAATCAGAATAACTACAATCATGACCACAATTACAATAACAGCCCTAATTTAAAAGTGTGGGTCTTACACTTTGACGCTTAGGTTGTGTTTACCACATTGCTGAAAATTGGGTGAGATAAAAGAGAAATTTGTAGGAAAAAACAGAGAAAGGAAGAACCTTACACTTGAATCATTGCAACTGAGTCCAAACTCAAAGGAGTGAATGTCCAAACCCAGTTGAAACTGCTGTGACTGTTGTTGAATCTGAACAGGAACCACAATAACCTCTGCATAGTTCTCCTTCTCCTGAGAGACAACACTGTAACTATTCTTATCATTATATTGAGAACCACTGAACTGGTTATTATCACCATACAAGATTATATTATTCTCTTCATTTTCATCGCTATTCTGCACCGGATTCGGCAATAACCACGACGCTGCTTCAGCAACATCTTCAACTTCATTGAATACCTCCTCCTCCTTTTTCTCGGCCTCATATCCATCACGCTTCAATTCTAAAGACATGTCTTTCAGATCTGTTTATGAGACAGAATGCAGAAAAAGACTCGTGTGAAGATAATATGTTATGAAACATGGACACAATTCAACATAATTGTATCGGATGCTATAAATACAAATTTTATATAGATAGCGCTGTATTTAATAAATTTGTGTTTCCTTTTTATAGTTTGATATGATTATGTATTATAAATTGAACTAGGACAATAATTTTATAGATTTTATTATTCAACTACATTTTAAAGATGTGGATCCCTATTTTAAAGATGTGGATCCTCTATTAAAATTGGTATGCACTTTTGACCGAATACTTCCCACATTTGTCATGTAATCAAATTCAAGTATCTTCACTTTGTTGTTTAGGTTTAGAATCATGAATTATTTTAAGAGATCATCATAATCCTCTTTCTCCCAAGCGAACAAGTTCCTCCTCCATTAAATATTCCAAGACCAAACTCCATCTCTCCATGCACCCAAGGAGTCAACTGTTGTATCTTTATCCAAAGCCACCTGAAATAATCTTGTAAGGGCATTTTTAGAGAATCTCTCCCTACCCAAATGTCAGTCCAGAATTTAATAGAGGATCTACATCTTAAAAAGACCTATGGAAACCACCATCTACCCACCCACAATCAATCATTTCCATGTTATTACTAAGATTTCCTAATTCTCTCCACCAAGAACAACCTCTCCTGAAACACTCAATGGTTTATTAACAAATTTGATTATATATTAATAAGTTAAAATTATGTGATTTTTTTAAATTTAAAGATTAATTGTCTTGGAGCCATACTTATCCGACGAACACCTATACTAACTTGAAGGGAAATAGTCTCTTGTTCAGAAGATTGGATAATATTATGAAATTATTAGTCCTACAATAAGTCCATAAAAAAATATGCATCTACAAAGGGGTCCAACTCCTCTTGGAGTCCAATATTGAGATATAAAAAGAAATATGGCTTTGTCAACTTCGAAAATTATTTTAATAAAAAGTAATTTAAAACTGTAACTATTAGATATTTATTTGTGGCGCAAATTACAATCCTACTATAATGATTGACTTTTCAATACGTGAGAGAATTCAACCTCCTACAAAGGTCGTTTATAGTATTTTAATTAAAGGAAACAGTAAAAAAACATGTCATGTCTTATTTAGAATGAGATGTAAATTCACATGAAAGTCTATTTTCTCATTATTGCTAGACTTTAACTATGGATTAGCATGAGTGGGATAATAATTATCTCTTACTCGATTCTAAATATTGGTAGGGTTATTTTTGGAATTCAGACTCGGCTCTATACCCGAAATTATCTCAATCTCAAATTTCAACCCAAACCTGACATAAACCCGATTAAATATAATTCATATCTCTTTTAGATAAAATTTTCTAAATATTATTATGGATATGTAATTTGACATATGAAATAACATATGTATATATTGTTATTCATGTATATATAATGAAAATTTAGAAAAACAATGATAGTTTCGACAAAAGAGATATCATTATTCTACACACAATTTGATAGAAAAACATACAAACATGATAAGTGAATGACCGTGGGACGGGTGAGGCTTGGTCATACTTGTCCCCTACTTAATCATAAATAGTGTCTAGGTCCAATTTTTGAATCCGACCCTAGACCCAATGAAACCCAACCCCATTTGAACTTGATATCATGATCAGACCAAACTGTGTGAGCAGGTAGGGTTGGATCTTGCCCACCCCTAATTTTAACTTTATCGTTTTCTTGTACTTCCCTAGAATCTCTTGTAACTTATTGTTCTTCATGAACTTAATAAAAATTATCTTTTTTTTAAATATTAGGCAAAATTTTAAATTGTACTTGTGGGGTTTTAGTTATATTGTGTTTAATGTAATTGTTGAAGAATGTGGCTGATACTACCATAATTCTTGTTGCCATGTAGTTGTGATGACTTCCAAAATCACAATATTGTGACCATATCCAGAAGCCTACAACTATTCAGGAAGTTCCATTGTTACTAAAGTATGTGAAGAGTGGAGAGCCACAAATAAAATACCAAATTTTGAACAAAAATTTAACAGCAATGATTTCATGAGTTTTTTCCAGTTATAAACTTTTCCACTCATATCGAACATGAGACTTCACATTTAAATATACTCAATACATAAATTGCAATTGTGAATGAAATTTAAAATAATGAAGTTACCTATGATGTCATGATCTTGTTCTTCACCAAGGAGAGATCCAATGATAGGGAGAATAGGCACACGGTGGTGGCAGCTAGCTTGAGAGTTGGAGTTGTGGATGTGAGCATCACAAGAAGAGCAAAGAGTAGCAGCATCAACTTTGCATAGAAAAGCTGCAGGAGCACTTTCACAAATTTCACAAACCCACACACGCTCATGCCATGAAGCCCCACAATTTGGTGCATGAAATTTTGCATCACAAAGTGAGCACAAGTAGAGAGAGTCAGCAAGACAGTACACTATGCATGCTGCAGAGTGGCACGTGTCACAGACACGTGACCACTTGTTGGAACTTCCAACACCATTGTTCTTCAACATGTTTTTGTCTCAATTGTGTTTAATTTGTGTGGAAGTTTTGGAATTTGTAGGAAGGTGAGTGGGAGCTAGAGACTGAGCTAGTGAAGTTGAAAAGGGAATCAGAGTGGCCACGTGGGAGAAATTAAAGGTAGGTAAAAGATTTTGCATTGTTTTTTGTGATTGCCAAATCTTTAAAGAAACTTTAAGGCCTTTGTTCATTCATTGAGCCAATGTGTCATAAGCTCCACACCACCACACATTAAGCCAGAGTTAGGCTTTCGTGTGTTGGATGTTGTTAATTGTAGGATGGAAGAGAATTAACGATACTTGGTAAGATAAACATTATTAAATATGATAGGTGAATATATAATTAACATCGTCTAATGAAACATTCATTTTTGTTTTTATGACATAGAAGTTCCTTATCCAATAGTACTTTATGTAATGAGCAATATTGAGTGACATTTTTTTTTTTTTTTGATAAGCAAAAGTATATTAAAAACAGGCACAAGGGGTGCTAACCCAATTACATCTTACAAAGAAGAAGAATACATGTATAAGGATCAATACACCATTGTGCAAAAGTAAAGGAAAAAGATCCCAAATATTTGGAAATCCACACCATTGAGTGACATGTTTTTGAATATTGATGTTTCGCATAACCTAACTACATAAATGATGCATTAGAAGAAATTATTAATTTCAAATTCTTACAGTCTAGTGTCAAAAAATTTGATATAAATATACTAATATAAAAGTAAATATTGATACAAATGCTAAATAGTGATATAAATAATGACAACTATTTTGATATTGGGGAGTCATAAGGTGGTCTGATGGTGAAGAGGACGGTCGTAAGGAATGAAGTGTAGGAGATTGTGGGTTCGAGTCTCACCATCAATGGTAAACCATTATGTAAGTCCATATCATTTAATTTAAAACTATTTACAAATCGTTATATAAATGTTAATATGATTTTCATGCTATCATGTTATGTTTCCCTAAAAAGAAAGTCTGTATCTGTGAGTGACATTCAAAACTAAGATAACCATTCGTAAGGTATTAAATATATCGGAGTATTTTGGGCGTATTCAAGACGCATGATTTGGGGCATGCAAAAGGAAATACTTACCCCCCAAAAGCGCACAACTATAGTCAAGTTGGCAGATATGCATGATATGTTGAAGGCCCTTCTTAACAATGCGTTGGTTCTAGCATCAAAGATAGTTGTACTATTGGTATATACAACATTCTAGAGGTATAGTCATTGACCAACTTTCTTATGTTTAAACTTGTACTACTTAATAACTTTCTTTTGTTTCAACTTTTAGGGTGTCAACACTTTTCAATTGTATATGAATATCATGTCGAGGTGCTTAGTTGGTATTGGTAAAGTGCATAACTTCACATATACTATATTACATAATGCACATCTCCTTGCCAATCATGTGAAGGTTGGAATTTATCATTATGGTAGATGGTGATGCATTGCTGCTGATACCAATTGAGGATACAATTATAGTCAGGGTGATATAGGAACATATGTGGTTTGAACAACACACCTTGTTGGTGTAGATCCTAAGGTATGTGACTTTAATACTTATGGATAATTATGCTTTGGTTTTAATAATTGATGTATTATCTGTAAATTGTTAGGTACATGAATGACTCAAGTAAACGATGTTGAAAGTGACACATTCAATAACCCTTGCTTGAGGAAGCTCCATTAAAAGTGGCATATTCAATAGTGCATGCTTGAGGAAGCAGTGTTGAATCTAGCCATATATTCTACTGTACTCATATAGTGAGTGTCCAAAAATGTTATTGAATGTAAATTTTAAGGTATATTGTTTTACAAGTTTGGCATAGTGACAACATTTTGCTTCAATACTTATTCCTCAATGTCATTTATATAGTTATCCAAATAGTGTATATATGAGTGACATAAATCATACAATGTTTTAAATTGTGAATATTGTGAATAGATATGTTGTTTACCATAATTATAGAAAAATATGGTTAATACGATTGTAATTGCAGCCTCGATGCTATTGTGAAGACTACAAAACCATAATATTGCGATTATATCCATTTAGTTTTCATCAATTAAATAAAAATTCAATTATCCAAATTTGATGTGCTCAATTCTCACAATACAAGTGTCCTAAACTTGATATGTAATAACAAAGTTGTAAGAATATTATATGTTTACCTATCCTGAATCAACTACTAATTTTAGTTGCTAACAATGAGCTAATAATAAATGTGTTATACAAGATGGTATTCTAGTTGTACAATAAATGTGTTTATTAAACATGTTAACAAAAACTTAGATATTATGTTTATGGATCCATCATATATATATATATATATATATATATATCATGAAAAGATTCTTGGCTAATATCACTAGTATGTCCTCTAGTTGATCCTCCACAATTGGATCATCAACATAATCCTCTCTTTATTGTCTTACCCTTAGCCGATTGAAATTCACACGAAGACAATAAAAGAATCAATTATTATTGGCAAATTCCAAAATTGCATCAACTCCATTAGTATAGTCATCACTCATGAGTGAAGCATTTAATCAACTACAATTCATAACTATGCACACAAGCAACATAATACATAGAAACTAAAAGCATTAGCAACACATGCAGCTAGAATATATCAAAGGGACTATATTCTTCAAAATGAGATGTGTGAAAAAGAACTTTCTAAATTGGGTAAAATATAAATTGATTTTGAACATTTATAAAAATAGATTTTCGAAATCGGGTGGCTTTCAAAACAGGTAAAAATCACCCAATTTTATATATCTTCTTTAAAATATATACAAAAATGTCATTGACTCTTAATTTAAATAAGTGATGTTACAACCGATTTAAAAACCTAATTTAAAATCTCTCTTTTCCATGTACTAGTGTTGTTGTGAAAAGATTATCTACATTAAATTAGGGAGATAAATTTTTATATGTCCTATGTGAAAATAAATATAAATATAGTGAGATTATGACAAGGCTATTCAAGCCTCTGAATTCGGATATTGATAATGGAATATAGACTTTTTGAATCATTCTATCATCTTTGTGAGTGTTCAATTCCAATCTGGATGAGGCATTGAGAGTGCAATTGATACTAACACTCAGCACACACGTTATTTCATAGAAGGTAATATATCGGAACAACGTCTTAAATTGCACTACCCAACCATAATTACATATGAGACTAAATAATA
>NC_032028.1:19988717-20115389 GCF_001865875.1 Lupinus angustifolius | reverse complement strand
ATATATATATATATATGTATATATATATATGTATGGATAGATATTAGTTTTTGACTATTGATAGGTTACATGATTGGTAAAATATAAAAAATAATAATTGTGACTATAGAAATAACAGTATTCATTGTCATCATAATTATGAATGAACGTAACCCTAGTATTCTTATTCTTAATAAATTGATGTGTTCATAAAATGTAAATGAATAAATTTGTCATCTTAATTTTTACGTTAAGCAAAATAAATGTGTCAAAAATATGATGGAACGAGTCTATTTTCAATCGGAAGAAGGATAGCTATACACATAACATGGATTGTCTTGGTTTTCCTATAGTGTTGGATTCAATTACTTTACTTTTGAATAATGGTGCCTAGATAATAAAAATTCATGTTTTCCTAATTCATAAGACGATGGAGGCTATATTCAAAAGAAAGGAGGTTAGTTTTATCATACTAATAAATTAAGTTCTAATTAGATCTTGAATTTAGTTTTCTCTTGTATTAATCTTAATTTGACTGATTTTGCATATTAGTACATAGACCATTGATCTTATATTGTATTTTTTATAGATAAAATAGATCTTAATGTAATATTTAATATATGGGTTAACACCCTTTGTGTTCCTTTAATACATTTCTTTACATACCAAAAAAAAAATACAAGGGTAGTGTTTTTCCTTTTCTTCAAGGGGTATGTTTTCCTATTCATCCACCCAATAAGAATCTCCCTTTATAATATGGGAGTGTGGTCCGAGTTAGGATCCTCTCCATTAATGGAGAGGTAATTGAGCACTTTTACACTTACATCTAGAAGTAAAATTGTTATATCCTTATATCTTAAGGGTAAAAATGTTAAATCATATTATATTTTTCTCTTGTTTTGGGTGTACTTGCTTCTCCATTAATGGAGAGGAGCCCAACTCGGTGAATTGACCTATCCTTTTTTTTTCTTTGTAGAAAGAAAAGTTCACTGCCAACTCAGTAATATGTAACAAATGGGATTGCAGATATAGATTATTCTAAATTCCTAGACTATGACAACCTGGAAAATTAAAGTGAAAAGTGCATAAAAGTGCAAGAAAAGTGCAAGTTCTGTAACAAATGGCATTGCTGATATAGATTATTCTAAATTCCTAGAGACTATGACAACCTGAAACATAAAGTGAAAAGTGCAAAAAAGTGTAAGTTATAAACTTGTCATTATAACCCTATAGTCTCATTGCTTGGCTACCGTGAAATGTGAATCTTTCTCTATAAGTGGGGAGGAAAGGTTAATGGCAACACAGCAACGTGTAACCTATAGTATTGTAGATATAGATTATTCTAAATTCCTACACCATGGCTACCTCATATTTAAAGTGAAAAAGTGCAAGTTCTTTTTTCTTTCCCACTCTCAGATTTCATGTATCTATTATCAGTATAAATATTTATGCAGAGTCATTATATCATCCATAATTCATTTGAATTAGTTTGTTTGAAGAATCAATGATGATTAAGTATGAACAGTAGATGATACAATGATAATATATAAAACTCATACATTATTATTACTTATATATTTTTCTCTAAGTTTAATTGCTTTGCAACTACTTAGTGCATGTTTGTAGAGCATATTTTTAGATAATAACATACTTATTTTTAATAATTTTTGGGAAATTTTTGGTTCTTAATCATTGCATAGTCTAGAGGTGGTTCCTCTTGAAAGATGTGTCATTCTTCTCCTAAACAAGGCTTCCATAGTTGGTATTATGTCTTGTAAAAGTCTCTAAACAAATATTGTAACCTTTTTGGGGGCTTTAGATTCCTATAAGAGTTTGAGTAAGCTATGATTGTATTCCTAGTTATTATCGGTTTTCAAAAGAACCTTGTAAGCAAATTTGACTGAGTATTGATCGATCAGAGTTTTCATGTAGCCATTCCTAGCTAGTCTCTAGTGTCTCTACTTAGAGTAGTGTGTGGTAATTCCTCCAAAAAAATGTCAATTAGATCAAATTCCAAAACAAAAGGTTGTCTTCTCCAATTTAAGGACCACCTACATCTCTTGATTGTTCTACTTGTTTTTAATTTATGTCAGTAACAATGCTCTAGTTTATATCTCAATACTTTAAGCTGCCAATTAATTTCATTATGTATTTTCCAACATGCATGTAGCTGCTTTGTTTGAATTGTCTTAAATACTTGAAATATGTTACTAAATGTGGTCAATTGTGTTAATTATCAAAACCAAAATCCCAATTGTGAGACATGCGATAAAATTAATTAATAAATTTCTTGCAATGTAGACTTACATTGTGGCCAAGAAGACGGAGAAAAATATATTTTTTATAAGTAAATTTATATTAAGAAAATAAGTGTTACACATAGAATTCACAACCAACTCTTTAGTATCAAATTGATCATATTTTACACAAACTTTTTATGGTACTTTAACTACTTAATCAACTCATATGAGTTAAATTGTACATATATATAATTAAACTTGTTTAAATGGATAAATGTTACCTCTGGAGTGTTTTGTAGGCTTAATCCGAAAGAATAATTGCAAAAAGAGAAGTTCGGGACAAAAAACAAAAATTCAGCCATTACACGTCAGAGTAAAATCGTAATAGCTCCTTCATTTACTGTTGGATCGAGCTGAAATTTTGATATATTGTTGCTTCAATGTGAACGGTCAGTTCGCTGAGCGCAGGTTTCCACATTGAGCACACACAACACCAAAAATCAGCATTTCGCTACTTTTCATCTGCGCTGAGTGCACCCACTTGTGTTGAGCATAGTGGGTGGTGCGCCCAACGCAAGTTGGTGTGTTGAAAGGCACCATAAGCCAGTTGGTGGTATGTTGAGCGCATTGGAAAACAACATAATACTATTTAACGACTTCCAAGTCGAATAAAAGGATATACTCTTTGTAATATTAATTTATAATACTTCTTTTCTGAGTTTCTAAGGCAGTTTTGCTCATTTTTAGTCATGGGGTCGAGGTGTAAGTATTAGAAGAGTTAATTTACATTCATTTGTGTGTGGTTCTATCACCCTATGATTTGTGTTTTTTCCTTACCCTACTTACACCTTGTAAACATGAGTAGTTAAAATCCTTATTAGGATTAGATGTAGTATGAGGTTGACATATACACACTGATTCACCATTGATTTATGAAGTTTTAATTTTATTTTAGTTCTGTTTTTACTTTATGTTTGCTTTAATTTTGATCACCTTATTGTATGATTATTGATTAATTTGCTTAGTCTCTTACTTGCATTATTCTTAACTTGCATAACTGAATAGGTAGTACATTTGTTAGACATAGACTTGTATTATTTGACATTTCATGCACTTCACTTTTTAGTATCTAGACATAGAACTAATATTGTAATTTTATAACTCTCAAATTGAATAGCATGTGTTACTAGACATAGAGATATGTTAGCTTGAAGGTTCATAAAATTGAATTTTATCATTGTAGTTACTAGACATAGATCTAATTTTGGTAAAGTGTTAGTATAGATCAAGACATTGGCGGCTAGCACAATTGAGGTGTTGCATTTGTACTCAACTTACATGATTGCATCACTAGACATAGGGACATGATTTGTAAGTCATATTGCTTATTCTTATGTATTAAAGTCACTAGACATAGACCTTTCTTGTATAAGTTGCTAAACTGACTAAGACATTAGCTTTTAGTAATTTTAAGGTCATTCTAAGGAATAATTATTACTGAATAAATTGCTTTAAGAATTAGGTGTGTATAGATAGTAAGTGTGAAGTTGGCCAAGTAAGTGAATGAGGAGTTAGCAAAGTAGTCGTCTGTGTACCAACAAAGTGCATTAGGTACATGCATCAAAATCGATTCTAAAGAGCAATGCATCCTCAACATTACAATGGTTGGTGAGCTAATTGGTAAGAAATTAATTTATGATAATGTTTTTGAGGAAAATAGTAATAATATTTCAAAAGAGGGGTTGAAACAAATGAGAGTAAATTAGTAGCAATCATGAAAATATTAAAAACAGGAAGAAAAAAAGTCAGTCATAGAATAGGGTGGATTAGTAAAGAAAAACTAAGATGAAAACCCATATTGACTCATACCTAAAGAGAGTAAATACCATACTGAAACAGTATAAACAACCAAATGTTGAACTACTTTGGTTGCTACAACTATCTGATCTTTATGTTTTTGTATATTTTGTGATTTTGATGTTTGTTAGTGTGCAGGTTTGGACCTTAACTTTGTTGGACTGACAACAGTCCAAACTCCACGGAGGGGTGAATTTAGCCAAATTTTGGAGCTTTATGAAGCTGTATAATATCTCTTTTCATTTTTTCATGTTGATAAAATGTGTGGGTTCTTTTAATGAGAATTTGTTGCTTCTAAATGTGATTGGCCTCATGATTAGACTTGTACATTGCATGAAGAGTTATGTGCTTAAGGAATAATATGTTGGTTGAAAATGTATGTTACTCTGATTGTGTCAAGTCATCTTAGTCACTATAACTCTTATGAGTGAGTTGAGTGATATGAGTAATGAGTTATACACTTTGCATGGAATTTTTTAAAAACTATAATAGATTACACTGATGATTTTGATTGCATCTCTATATAATCTAAGTTGAAGTAAAAATATGGATATGATCGAAACATTGTTTGATTACACTCACTTGGCTTAAGCACGTCCCAAATGACATTATTATCCTTTATTAGCTCATTTGAGCCTGAACTATTTGTTGATTGCAACCTTGAGTTAGTAATAAAGGTTATTATCTACTCATAGTTCTAGTAGGATGAGAGCTAAGTGTTACAAATGTAATCAAGTTAGAGATAGAAGAAATAATGTATGAAAAATGGCAAACGAAGTGGTTGAACCATCATTCATCTTATGAATAAAAAGGAAAACTCTAAAAAGAGTAAAATAAAAAGATGGGTGGTGGAGTAATGAAAATAAAAAGGGAAAATAAAAGTAACTTATAGTAAAAGTAGAAGTGATACATGAAATTAGAATCTGCTCTCTTAGCCTATTAGAATCACTTTGTATCCGGGAAAACTATATCATTTGTAGTTCAATCATATTGCAACCCATTAAAATACCTTAGTGATCCATATTCTATATCATTTTTGATTAACCACGAGATAATACCAAAATTGACTTTCTTGCATGTTTATGAGAGACATACACTATCAAACACTTCAGATTTCATATTGCCTGATTTATTAGCATATGAATTGTTTAAATAATGGATTTTTAAATGGATTATGTAGCTAGGAACGACTTGCATGAATTGGATATCATACTTTGGTTTGAGCTTGAAATTCCTTAATGCACTTGTTTAATTGTTTGAACAACATTTTACTTGAATGTATGCATGATAATTGATGTGTACGTCATATTTGTAAACCCAAGCATGTTCTTGAAACATATCAGCTTGGACTGTTGTTTAAAGACAAACAAAGTTCTAAGTTTGACAGAGTTTCTAAGTGCCAAATTGATCATATTTTATACACTATCTTTACGACACTTTAACTACTTAATCAACTCAAATGAATGGAATTGTGCCTATATGTGATTAAAACTTATTTCAATGGTTAAATGTCACCTCTAGAGTGTTTTGTAGGCTTAATTTGGAAGAATAATTACAAAAAGAGAAGTTCCAAACAAAAAATGAGAATTAATCCATGACATTCCTAAGTAAAATTGCGATAACTCCTTCGTTCACTGTTGGGTTGAGCTAAAGTTTTGATATATTGTTTCTAACTAGTAGGGCTTCAATGTGAACGGTTGGTCGTCAAAATGATCAAAAATCGTTGCGTTGAGTGCAAGTTTCCACACTTATGTACTTAGTGCACCCACTTGCGCTGAGCGGAGTGGGTGGTGCGCTGAGTGCATGGAGGTGTGCCCAGTGCAAGTTGTGCATTGAAAGGACACCATAAGCCTATTGGAGGTGCACTCAGCACATAGAACATCACCAGAATAAGGACTTCCAACTTGAACAAAAGGACATACACTTTGTAATATTGCTTTATAATACTTCTTTTATGAGTTTCTATGGTACTTTAGCTCATTTTTAGCCATGGGATCAAGGTGTAAGTATTAAGGGAGTTAATTTACACTCATTTGTGTGTGGTTCTACCACCCTATGAGTTGTGTATTATCCATATCCTACTTACTCTTTGGGAACATCAATAGCTAAAAACCCTTATAGCATGTGCTTGATGTATGCACACTGATTCATCATTGATGTATGAAGTTTTGATTATATTGGAGATTTGTATTTACTTTATGTTTGCTTTAAGTTTGATCACCTTATTGTATGATTATTTAGTAATTTGCTTAGTCTCTTACTTGCATTATTCTTAACTTGCATAGCTCAACAGGTAGTACATTTGCTAGACATAGGCTTGTATTATTTGGCATTTCATGCACTTCACTTTTTGGTATGTAGACATAGAACTAATATTGTGATTTTATAACTCTCAAATTGAATAGCATGTATTACTAGACAGAGAGATGTGCTTGAAGGTTCATAAAACTGAATTTTATCATTGTAATTACTAGATATAGATCTACTTTTGGTAAAATGCTAGTATAGATCAAGACACTCGAGGCTACCACAATTGAGTTGTTACATTTTTACTCAACTTAAATGTTTGCATCACTAGACATAGGGGCATGATTTTGTAAGTAATACTGCTTATTCTTATGTATTAAAGTCACTAGACCTAGGTCTTTCTTGCATAAGTTTCTAAATTGACTAAGGCATTAACTTTTAGTAATTTTGAGTTCATTCGATGAAATAATCATTACTAAATAAATTGTTATAAGAATCAGGTGTGTACATATAGAAATTATTCTACAGTTCGCTCGGGTTCGATATTTTCATACCTCAAGATACATCCAGACATTTCTTCATGTATATGGGACTATTCAACAAGAAGAAAGGCACAAAGATCTCGAGCATTATTTGGTTAGCAGCTATACAGTATGTTTGGTTAGCCCATAATGATGTAGTCTTCAACTCCCATATAGCATCCACCCAACACATTGTGGATTCAATGAAGGTAAAAGCATGACTTTGGATTAGTAGACTTTGACACAAGTCTACCATGGCCTATTCCGACCCGGAGGCCAACCATGATGCATCAATCACAAATTAGTTTAGGTTCTTTCTTAATCATAGATTCAATAATCATTAACCTATTGTAAGTTCTTTGTACCTGTAGTACATCATTAATAATATATTTTTTTCAATCAAAAAAATAACTTGATGTTTGTAAACCTAATATACCTTCGTAACATTGCCCAATTTCTCACAGCTTTCTGTAATTACAATATGTATGTAACATAACCACTACTATAATATAAAATCATGATTGTTATAATGCAGAACACAATTTCACACACTAAAGAAAACTTGCATGCAAGGATCGTCATATAGTGAGAGTGATAGTGATTACTGAAGAATACGTTCATCATTTTACGAAATTGAATTCAAGAATCGATATAGAAAATTAAGAATACAGCCAGAAAAGGCAAAGAATGAAAAGTTTGGTGTATCATGAAGATATGAAGTCATAAAGGGTCATCTTTTAAAAATTAAAACACAAAATAATCATCAAATTTTTAAACTAGATTTCTTTAACAAAGCAGTATAGAAATTTCGGACACAACTTAAAATCGCCAATAGAGAAAGCATAAGAAATAAAAAGGAAACTCTACACTGAAAACAATTGTAATATGTCATGAAGATAATAGGATCATATTTGAGTCTTTGCACTCATATATAGTTAGTAAAAAAACTTGCAAGTAATTGAGGTCCCTTTAATTTATGTTTTTTAACTGATGATTTTCTTTATTATAAAATAACATGTTCAAAACAAAGTTGATATTGGAAATTAACTCACTTTCATAAAAGTTTTATCTTAATTTTTAAAACACAAAATAAAAGTCTTGATTATGGTTTTTGGTTTTAAATACAGCCCCAAACCATGATCTCTATATCAATAAAACGTTGGTCTTGTGGCGTAAGGTCTCGCTAGATAAACAGGAAGATCAAAAGATCAAGGATTCGATTCTTATGAGCGACACTTGTTAAAAGGAGCAACCACACACCTCGAAAGAATTAGTTCCTTACCTATAGATGAGTGGATAAAAAACATTATTTGTATGACACCAACACCCCGAAAGGATTCAATTCGTGTGAGCGAAACTTGTTGGGAAGACAACCACACACTCCGAAAGAATTAGAAAACATGATGTGTTTCACACCAACACCTCTGTGACTCAGCTAAAAACACAATTGCAAACCCAAGATACATCTACTTGAGTGGTGTAGTTTATGGCCTAACATGGGTAGCCATGAAGGATGAATCTACAATTATTCCAATGGGTTTCTGGTATTGTTTGAAGTAGTAGAGGGTTGCTAGAAGGGATGGCAACTTATGAGAAATTATAAAATTGGCATCAAATTTTTAAAATTGGAAACCAGAAAAAATATTTAAAATCTAATTAAAAAATTTAAAGATATTTCTGCTTTTAAAAAAAGTTGGAAAATATAGAAAATGTGCATAATAAGGCATAATCATAAATTGTAACAAACCACAAACCAAAGTTGTTCCACAACATACATCATAGATTTTTACATAGGATATTGTCTTGATCTCAAATTCTTTGCTTAAGCTCCATTTGTAGAAGATGAGGATTTCTCGGATGCTACTTCAGTCTCCATTTCTATTCTTGTATGGTGATCCCTATGGCAACCACAAACACCACATATTCGAGAAGCATCAGTGCCATCTTCTCCATTAGCCAAAAACCATTGGCACCCATCCACAACATATCCTATAAGGTAAATCGAATGATTCTTCAAACAAATTCCATATGTTACATTCTTGACACGGACAGTTGAATCGGTTAAACCTGCTTTAGGATCCTCCCTTACAACTTCAACCCTCTTCATCTTCACAATTTTATCTACTTTCTTTGCTTCCTAGTAAAAAGATAACATGAAAAATGAAAATGATTTGGATATTAAAAATCATAATCTAATATAAATAAGACATTGTAAAGTGAGAGATAAAAGATATGAGAGAGCTTAAAAGACAAAGAAAGATGACTACTTACTATGTTATGGATGAGAAGATAAATTATAGAGAGAAAGAAGATACCTCAATTCTTACAATACAAAGTATATAGTAGTTTTAAATGATAAAGTTAATTTGCCCTACTGAAAGTAAGATGTGTGATGCTTTTTAATTTTTCAATGTTTAATGCATATTAAATTCATCAACTTTTATTCTCTTTTTCCTATATTTTTTTGTGGATTGGAGTACCACGTATTCTCATATCCTTTTCTTGTTATTAATATTTTTTGCCACTAAAAAAAGTATTACAACAATATTACAATCATAATTATAATTACATTTTTTTACGATTACAATAAAAACAACATAACCAAAACTGCAATCTAAACACACAACCATTCATCCCTAAGTTACAAAACTTTTCTACTTTAATTTACTTCCAGCATGGTATATGTTTACTAAACCATTCATAAAAAATAACTCTAGATATAGTTTTACTAATAAAATATTGATTTAGTTTGGTAAGGTCTCGCTAAATTACTAAAAAGATCAAAAAGTAAAATGTTCGATTTCTAGTATCAACACTTATTAAGATGAATAGTCACATACCCTAAATGAATTAATTCTTTACCTATAGAATAAGAGATATTATTGATAGTATAAAAAAAATATATCATATATATATATATATATATATAATATCATGTGGATCCAATTTAAATATTTGATATTTGAGTTGAGAACAGTTCAGAATTATCACGTTACTGACCACTTTATGTAATAACTTATTGCAATTGTGGGGTATTTTCAAACAGTACAATTGATATTATAGTATTCAGTAATAAAAAAATAATAAGCATTAATAAAAAATAAAAACTGAGTGACTAAAATATTATAAAATAGTTACTTTCAGTTACACTACATTCCAGACTTTAATCCATTTTTAATCTGCATTAATAAGAAAGTATTTTCACGTTATTTTCACGTTATTTTATAAAATAATAAGCATTAATAAGAAAGTATTTTCACGTTATTTTATCCCTCTCTATTCTATATTCCCAAATTTATGACTTTGCTTTCTTAACTTCCTTTCTGATATTGTATGTAACACGTGATCTTCCTTTTACAAGTTCTGAAAATCTTGTGGGACAATAAGTTTGCGTGGAAGTTGGTTTATTGAACATGTCTATTCATTTATAATATATAATGAATGCAGTTTTTGGAAATTTAATACACAAAAAATATATGTATTGATAATATAATAGTTTTTTTACTGTCATAACATTATTTATCATTATTTTTAATCATCATTAATTCCTAAATAAAAGTAATACACATGAGTGATGAATAATATGCTACTAATTATGTATAAATCTTTATATAAATCTACATTTAATGAATAAATATATGTGGAGATAATGATGGATTACCAGAGTTGCCACCTATGATTTATGTAATAGAAAAATCAAACACTTTCATTGGGCACAATAATTTACTCTTTTTTGTTTAGGAAAGAAAAGTTAGAAAAAATGTTAAGAGAGGGAATGAATAGAAAATGTGGTAATCTTTTAGTTATTTACTATAATAGAAAATAGAAAAAAAATGGAGAGAAAATATAAAGGCAATTAATCCTACCAGTTTTTTGTATTTGTTTTTTTCTTCATTTGAGTTTTCCTCCTAACATTGGAGAAAATATAAAGGCATTGATATTGCCATTTTTTGTAATTGTATAAAAAATTAAAGCAATAAAAATAACTTTAAATTTTATCAAAAATAATTTCATTTAAAAATGTTAAAAAATTGTGAGAAATAAATTAGTTATTTTAAAAAAGTTGTAATTTGATTTATAGCATATTTGGTTTAAATAGGAAAAATGTGTAGAATGAAAGTTGAAGAAAAAAAAGTTAATTAATTTTTTAATCGTAAGATATAAAACAATATATAAATATATATTATTGAATTGAAAAATGTCGAACAACAAAAAAATAAGATTTATTAATATTAAGTTTAGAGAAAATATGGGTCTCATCACTCTTTTTTTCTTTCTTTCCTTTAATTATTTTCCAACCAAATGGAATAAAATAAATTTTTCTTCTACTTTTATCTCTCCATCTTTTTCTCCTTCTAGTTTCATTGTAACTAAACATAACTTTAATGTTCTTAATAATTTATGTAAGAGGAAAACATGTATGCGGTGACAATGTATGAGTTTGATATATTGTTATTGCATCATCCGTCATTCATATTAAATTATCATTAATTTTTAAAATAAATAAAAATAAATAATATAATAGTTATATATAAATTTTTGCACTAGTATATATATATATATATCACATCTTTATGTAATTGTAATCTTCCTATGTAACTTTTGAAAGTAACATACCACAATTTCACTAGAAATCTCATTAATGAAGTTGTCTATTCATCATATCCTAAAATTTTTTTATGGAACGACCTTAACATTTACCTAATGTGAAACAGTTAATATATTATTTATTATTTATTTTTATTACTTTTTAAAGAGTGAATAATAATTTAAAATAAATGGTACCTGATGAAATGATAGTGTTACTTACACTATTAATAAATACTTTTTTTTGTATCTTATGCAATTTTTACAACAACCTCATTTAGTGAATATAAGATATATTATTTTACATCCAAATAATACCCATATATATACAGTATATGTTCTGCAATAACTCACAACAACCTCATTTAATGAATATAAGATATATATATTTTATATCCAAATAGTACCCATATTACATTATATACAATTACTCATATTCTTTAATAACAAAAATCAAGTTATAAGTTTGAGCTGATGTAGAGGGGTTGAAGTATAGAGCTATAAAGTTATGTTTTGTAAACCTAATATAATAAGGAGAACAATAGCTAACCACAAATTATAATTCTCTACTAATACATAGTGGTAGTTTCTCAACGCTCCCGATAACGTAAATACGATTAGCCGAACATCATTACCAAAATTCATGTTCTATTCTCTTATCTCTATTCTCTTTTATTATTTGATTGTTCATTTGTTCCATACATAAATATACATATGGAGATAATGAGAGGTTAAATATGAATAGTCTGCTAAATTGATGTAATAGAAATTTGCAATTAAGAAGGGAACAATAATTTGATGTTAATAATTAATTGTCTATAACATGTAATATTTTTTTGGTAATTTTTCAAAATTCTTGTTCAGCAATAAGTTTAGGTGGAAAATCAATTTAAGGAAGATGTTTATTCATAATATAATAAATGCATAAATTCTATATCAAAAGCCTCATTTAATAAATGTCCAACAATTATATGCTATGGATTTTAATAAGCAAGAGAAGATTAGTTTGAGATATTAATTTCAACATTTTATTCTTAGTATCGTTAGTCATTTAAGTTTAAAAAACTCTCAATCATATGTTGTTAATCATATATTTGTTTCACTATGTTGGAATTGATATTTAACGACACTCATTCAACAACGTTTATATGTTGAACGCTATTAAATGTAAGGCAGAAGAGAATTAACAACGCTCATTAAAGAAAGCTTTGTTATTGGTGTTATCTTTAACAACACTAATTGAAGGTCATACTGAGTCTTGTTAAAGGTGAAGTTCATATATTTGACATCACTTCTTCATCACTGAGTCTTGTTAAATGTGTTATATTTAACAACACTTATTGAAGCAAACAATGTTAAAGATCATACATTCATATATTTAATGATGGTACTTCTTCAGTGAGCATTGTTAACTGTATTATATTTAACCGCGTATATTGACGAAAACGTCGTTAAATGTCATATTTCATATATTTAACACCACTTCTTCAATAAGCATTGTTAAACATTTGTTTTAGTGAGCGAGAATCTTTTCAAATTCAAAAACAAAACTTCACACACAATAATACACATATTACTCAGTTTACTATTTCTCTTACTTTCCTTCTTTTCCATGAGTTACATTTTTTTTCTCTTTTTGTTTTTACTTTATCTCTTCAAGCAAATTATCGATTTTTGGTTTTTATCTTCAAGCAGAATGTAAATCGTTATCTTATTTTAGCTCATTTATTTCTCTCTTCACTAATAGTGTGATCATTATTTGCTGTGAAGTTATGTAGCTATGATGTTCTAGGTTTTTTGCTATAGTTCACTGGTTTAGAACACAAGGTTTGAGTATAATGGTAAAATTTTCTTTCTCAACTGCTGTTAATTTTGTATTTCTTTCATAATTTTTTCTATTTGATTAGAGATGTCATTTTTTATTTGTATTTGCAGCTTGCATTGATCATTGGGAACACATGAACACTATGTAAGGACTTGCACATTGGAGGAGAAATAAGGAACAATTTGCATTAGATCTCATTACTTGTATGTTATTTTATAATATTGGTATCTGTTAAGGTTGAAGTCGTTGGTGATTTAACAAATCTATTGTAAATGTGTTGGAGTTGGACATGTTTGTCATGTATTTGATAAAATGTCTGAGAGAGATATTGTCTTATTTATAAAGTAGACATTTAACAGGTTTGCTTCACTGAGCGCTATTAAATGTCTACTTTCTACTGCACTTCAAAAAACGTCGTTGAATATAACATTATGTACAACTGTGCTCACATAGAAAACGTCACAAAAGCGTTGTTAAATGACAATTTTAAGCGTTGTTGTTTTACTATTCTGACGTAGTGTTTTATCAAATTACTTGTCTTAACTTAACTATTATGGTTCAACTAACATAAATATTATTTTCAACAATGAAAACAACCAAACAAAATTAAGTAGGAAGATAGAAGATGAATTAATTGTACATAGTAATTAATATTGAAAATGAAATAACTACAAAATTTAATTAAAATTGCCACAAAGACTCATATTACATCTATGTAGTACATTAAGAATTTTGTGAAGTAGTTCGAGACAAGTTTACCACGACCAATTCGCATACTTTGCTCACTGATTAATTTGGGTTTCTATTTTTCTTGTAATAAGTACTCATTTAATCTTATGTACGTTCTTTATGCCTTATGTACTTCATAAATAAAATTATTTATGAGCAAAAACTATATTTCATGAATATATATATATATATATATATATATATATATATATGAGCAAAACAAATGTATACATTAACAATGTATGAGTTTTATATACTGTCAATGTATCATCTACCATTCATATTTAATAATTATTGACACTTCAAAAAAAATAATATCAATTAGTGGATGATGTAAATTAACAATACATATATATTAGATATTGCAAAATGGGAATTGTTGGCAGACTCGCCTACATTATCGTCACAAAAAAATGTGGACATGACATCCATATTTCTTTGTTGTAAAATGAGAATATTCTTATTTTGTTATCTATTACATTGTTCTTATTTTCTGACTTTTGTTCTTAAATAAGAACAATTCTTGGTTCTTCTTAACTAAGGAAAAGTGAGGACAATGATATATATTGTAGGAAAAAGGTAAATGTTGTGGAACCCAATTAAGAATAAGAGTGATGTTTGTTAAATTGAGAAAAAATATATGTTATTCTTATTTTATAGGGAGTTGTAATAAATTATAAAATAATATATAAGATTCAAATAAGAATAAAATTTTATTTGATGTTGGTGATGTTCTTAGTCTCTTACCCTAGACATTCCTAGAAGGAGAATTGTAGTGTGAGTGAAACCAAACTGTTAAAAGATTAGACAAGGATATTCAATTGAAGAAAATAAAGATTCTTTGGGTTATAAATAATCTTAATAATTGGAAGGAATGTGGAGAGAAAGAATGGAGAATATACAAACAACTTTAAGTTGTTTCAAGCTTTTAGCAAAGCATTTCTTTTTACTTTTGTGAGATAAGTTTTTTATTTTTTTTGTCCATTTCCTTTATTTTTATTTATTTTTATTCTTTTGTAGATTTCCATTGAACAATGCCTTGTATGACAAGTTTGAGTTGTTTCAAGCTTTTAGTAGTGCCTTTCTTTTTACTTTTGTGACATAAGTTTCAACTTGACTACGAATATCTCACCAAGTTACTCTGCACATAATAGCTAATGCACTGTATTCTTACTCATCACCCTTGAGTTGTCCATATGTTTGTTAACCCATTTTAAAATGAGCAATGCATGTAGCTTTGTCCATTAAGAAAAACGAGCATGCTCATGCCCACTTCAATGTTAAGGACACATATTAAAGTGGTAGGACAACCCGTTTTACAATCTCTAATAGATATTACCTTTATATATGTGTGTATGGGTTAATGAAGAGATAAATATGAATCACTAGCTAAGATTGTTAAAATGGTAGAGCCAAGCATGAATGAGAAAGAAAAGATGAACAAGAAAGAAGGAGAAAAATAAAGAATGAGAATCAAATCTTTTATATAATCTTTCTCATTGATTGAATTAGAAAAGGATACAATGATTTATATATTGAAAATCAGGAAAAAAAACTAACTATCTAACAACTAACTCAATAATGCTTTAACAGCCCCCCGCAAGCTGGAATGTGTCATGCATTCCAAGCTTAGAAATGATTGTGTTGAACACATGGATATACTCTAATACCTCCTCTTGCTGATGAGCGAATCTTCATCTCCTAGTCTTAAAATCATAATGTGAAGCAACAACGACACTTAACCACCAAAGGCAGAAACAACTTCATCCAAAGCTTAATCATCTATCTTGACAGAAGCTTAACCAACCAAACCAACCATAATGGATGAAAAAGAGAAAAGAAATGGACCTTAATCTTGATCCTTCTATGTTGCTTCAATGAGGAAAAAAATTACATTCTATTGCAATATTCATGTTTAATGAGAGAGGGGGTAAAGAAATGGAGTATGAAGAAATAACGGTAATGGGGGTAATTGATAAAGGATATGAAAACGTTGAGATTCATATGAAGAAGATCTTGCTCCTGATCTTGGCACGGTTTTGATGAAGACACCAACATCACCAAAAAGAAGAAAAGGAAGATGACTTATGAAGACAAATGAAGATAAAGCTTCAAGACATTAGATTAAGTCTTTGTAAGTACTTCTATCAAAACTGATTTTTGAAAGCTGAGTAACCCATTACTCAAAAGAAATTTTAAGTATTTGTTGGATAGAGAGTTTGAGTAACCGATTACTCAAAGTGAGTAACCGATTACTCAAAATAATTTTTAAGCATCTGTTGGACAGAAAGTTTGAGTAACCGATTACTCAAATGAGTAACCCATTACTGAGAGCTGTTGGAAGTGTTTTTCAGATTTCAAAGTGAAAGGTTTTCACTCCAAACGAAATCTCTTCACTCCAAACAACTCATACACTTTCAGAAACCTTCAAATGGTGTTTGTAAATTCTATATAAAGGCTCTAAACTCTCACACAAACAACACACAACTTTCATACAATTTTCTCTCAACTCTCAAAAGCTCTCACACTTTTTCTTAGAATTTATCTTTGAACTTTTTGCAACTTGTTCTTAAACTTTCAAGTTAATTTTGCAAAGTTGCTTCAAGTGTTTCAAAGACTTTTACAAAGAGCATTATATACTTCTATATATATTCAGAGTTTGGATTGCAAGTTACATAAGTTTCATACTTGTAAAGGCAATCTGCCATAGTTGAATATTCTTCATTCTTGTAAAGAATTCTTTCTTTCACGGGGGTGTGAAAAGAAAGGGGAATAGATTCACTTGGAAAGGTGTTTTCCAAGGGTATAAGAATTAGGGAGTGTGTAAGGTACATAGAGATCTCGGGGTGAGATATTGTAATTGCAACTCATAATTCTTAGTGGAAAATCTCTTGTGTGACAAGAGTACTGGACGTAGCATTCGGTGGACAAGAAGGTGAACCAGTATAAAACTCCTTGTGTACTCTCTTCTCCTTATCTCTTTCATTTTATTTCCTATTATTTTTTTCTGCATATTGTTTCGCTGCACTTTAACTTTGATTTTGCAGAAAAAGCGGCCATTATTTTAAGACAACTAATTCACAGTCACCACAGAAGACCTTCTTGGATTTCTCAGTCACCACAAAAGACAATGATACATTAAAATGATGCTGATGAAAAAGATGACGTTGAAGATGGTAAGTTGTTTATCAATCTTGCATACTTCTCGCAAATTACATTGAAGCCAAAAACATATTCTTTGGAATTGATGCAAATACCACATCTTCTTGCAAAGAACACAACCTCAAGAAGCATGAGTTTTTTAGTATATCTCATGACGGAAAATGAAGAATAGCGGAAGCTATCAAAAAGAATAGTAACGCTCTGATACCATATTAAAACGGTAGAGCCATGCATGAATGAGAAAGAAAAGATGAACAAGAAAGAAGGAGAAAAATAAAGAATGAGAATCAAATCTTTTATATAATCGTTCTCATTGATTGAATTAGAAAATGATACAATGATTTATATATTGAAAGAAGAAAAAACTAACAACCAACTATCTAACAACTAATTATCTCAACGATGCTTTAACAAAGATTGTTGAGACCCAATTTTTTGGTGGACTCTTTAAGCATGGAAGTGATGCCATTGATAACATTTGGGCCTAACTATAATTTTTTAAATGATTCCTCCAACTTAAAGCCTTATATCGTAGTTGCAGGAACTTGCAATAAAATGTGACCAATATAATCATCATAGTGTTATTGAGATTCCTGAAACTGCGATTTTCTAGTAACTTGATGCTAAAATGAAACTTAGAATAAATAATTGCAAGTAGAAAAAAATTATTAAAATACTATAGCACATGTGATTACTCCTCACTTTTCTCCATAAGAGACTAATACTTTATTTATGGAAAAATTAATTTTACTTTTTAGCAAATATTTGTAGGAGTTAATTATCCATTGGTATGTTGTCGGTCATATTGTATATACTATATAATAATGGGCCAAGGGACCCAACGTAATTTAGAAAAAAGAAAACATTTGAAAGTTTTATAGAAAGAAATAAAAAAACTAAATCTAAGAAATTATTTATACTTTATAATCACTAGTGTGTACAGACACTTTGTGCCTGCCGGCGAATATTGTGTGATACTACATATTCAATTTGTATATATTTCATTTTTTTTAATTAAAATGTGTTTGTTGTGTTCGGTGTACTTCATATTATATTTTTGTGTATTTATGATAATGTTTAAATTAAGGTGAGATATATGGTTAATTAATGTATTGGTGATAGTTGCTTAGGATTATATAGTTTTTTTGTAAAAATTAAATAATATTAATGATAATATAAGAAATGAAAATTAAACTATAAGAGAAGTTATTTCAAGTTTTGACTTTATATATGGTATAGATTTACAGTTCATACATATTAGCCTAAGATTTGTATATAAGTCACAGCATCTTTTAGTGCTATGTGTAGATGTTAAAAGCTGCACCAATTTTCTAAACCATTATAGTATAATACACCTCTCAGGGCACACTTTCAAGCAAGAATTTATCACAATTCCTAAAAGATAAAAAAATTTATACTACCGTGTAAGAGTTATATACACTATTAGTTTATCATCCACCATTCATTTCCGATCATCATTACTAATAAAAAAAGTAATATAAATGAATGATAAACGATATACTGATAGATATTACTATTAGTCATGGAGATTCTGATACCATGTCAAGTCCACCTAGCTTATGCTGAAATTCTACTTTTTATTAGAAGAATGTGTACAACCAATACCAAACTCTAAACAATTTGGTCATGGAGATTCTGATATCATGCCTTCAATCACTTTCCTAAAAGTTTAAGCTATTAGATGAAGGGCAATGAATAGTTCTAAATTATATCTAACAATTCTTTATTTCAAAAGTTGTACCCAACAAATGAAAATTCACTATGCTTAAACAAATCCCAGAAACATACAGAAAAAATAACATGTAGTAGGTGTATTGCATTGAAAAGATAAGCAGTGATGCCTTATCATTAATTATTGTCATATATGACACTACTATAACATATGAAAAATGCTAAATATGCACCAACATAGAAGGGTAAGACAAACATAAAAAGAAACACTATTTCGTGTACATATGCAATTTAATTTATCAAAATTATTGCCTACCATCGGAAAACTATCAACGGGGAAATTCTCCGATGGCATTGCCAGTGTAGAAGAAATGTGACGACAACACAACTTCAATGCGAAAGGCTATATTTAACTTACGATCCTCAATTCCGAAAGGATATGATAAACCACAAAGGCCAAGTCATCTCATGCATGTGATTATAAAAGCAAACTGTTGATCTGAAACTACAGACCAAAATTGCACATCTGCACAAACTCCATGTCATTGTCCACATATTTGGTCCAGAGATTTTTGTACTGATTCAAAGCAATATCGAGCCAAGGTTTCATGTTTCCGTTGTAATGAATGACTGCAGTATTGTTAATCTCATCTATGCTAATACTTGGATTGTATCCTAGCCCGAGAACATGCCAGGATTTGTCCAATGACTTGGTTGTGGAGTAGAAGGTGATCAAAGTGGGTGCCAGTGTCCCCTTTTTCCACACAGATTGGTCTTCATTCTAATCAGAGAACCGATACAACAAAGAAATTAGTCATTTCTACATTACAGAACTTATTAGTTATCAACCGTATAAGCAAAATAATAATATATGAGATGGCATTTGACATTGTATATCAGCACCAAATTATTAACAACTAGAGAAGTAAAGAGTTATAACTTCATACAGAAGTAACTTACCATGTTCTGCCAGTAATGGTACTGATCTGTGGATTTTTCATACCTCCAAGCATCGAGATTAAATATATTCATACCGAAGGCCCAAGCACAAGCTTTTGGATTGAAGCTCTCCTTGATTAAAGGATGAGAGAAATTCAAGTACTGGGAATATCGATGGAAGGAGCCGAAGCAGGTCTCAACAGCCCCATTCACCTTCCCATCCAAATCAATCTTCCATAAACCTGTCAAGTCTTTTTGAACCACGACATCGTCATCCAAATATAGAATTTTATTCAATTTCGGGTATATCTCTGGCAAATAAAAGTGAAGGTGATCCAGCATCGACAGGTGCATAGGGTTTCTAAATTTCATTCCATGTGCATCATTTGTTGTATTTTCAGCTTGATTGCCTAAGTAAAGCTTATGCATTTTAGCTGATTCAAGTTGCCTTAACACTGGGACGTACGATGAATTTAAGAATGTGAATTCTTCTACTGCTTTCACCTCTAAAAATGCACCCCCTTCAACTGGCCTTATCTTAAACCAAACCTTCATTGCTGCAACATTCATCCTATTTGTGACAATGTGAATAACATGCTTCCATGGCTCTGCTGCATTCTTCACCACAGATCTCACCACAACTGAGACAGCTATCACGTTATCCGAAAATATTGCATAGTGGTACAAACTAGGATCTTCAAACTCAGGCTTAGGTCCATCATCCCTATATTTTTCTGGATTTGAAATTTTCTCACCCATTAGCCTCATTGCCAAACAATGCAAACTCTTGGGAACCGATTTAGCAGAAATCAAGCTCGCCGATGCCCCATTCTTCTTCGCCTTCAAAAGCGATTCATGAACAGCGAAAATAGTATCCTTCAATTTCTGAATCTTCAATTGATTATCATAATTCTCTTTCTTCTCAACAATCATCATCCTCGTGATCTTCACTCTATCCTTAACCTCCTTCTCAAACTGCCTCAACACATCCTCATCAATGGGACCATCCGACTCAAACAACGATGTCTGGTAATTCGGCTTAACCGAAATATCCGAAAAGTTGCGAGCCAACTCATCAAACATCTTCAACTGCTTAGAAATGTCAAGCTTGAGCTTCCTGGCATAAGCAGCATAGGCATTCACTAGTGTAATGTGATCTTTAGCTTGCTGGTGTATCAAATCCACTCTAGTCCTAAGAGGATCAGATTTCAATGCCAAAAATGTTCTATGCACATATGCATTACCAGTCATGGGAAGAACCTATAACCATTAATAAATATAAATCACTACATATTGAGTCAAAAATCAAAATACCATATGGGTTATGATTTAAACTGAATCTAAAATAATGGGTCGTTTCAAATTGAGAATTTTGATAATGGGTTTCAATCAAAATCAAATCTTTTTTTAACAAAAATATAGAAATCAAATGAAAAGTTCATAGAAACAGAGGAATTGCTTACATCATCTTGTGGTGTGTTTGGATTTGTTGTGAAGAGAACAGAGAGAGTAGCAATGAAAAGGAGAGAGAACATAGCAGAGATGAAGATCCGAAAGGAGAAGAAGCTTCGAAAGCCAGATCCACCACCTCTACCTCCTCTCATAGCAACCGCCATGGGAACAGAACTTAGAAGAGTTTTCTTCTTCCTTGGATCTTGATTTCTATTTATTTATTTTTATTATGATGCTATAAAAGTTGGGGTTTCTGAAATCAAAAAAAATGTTGCTTTGCAAAATTGTGAGAGAAGGTGAAGTGAAAAAGTAGTGTTAGATCCAAGAATGGAGAATCTATGAATCTGTGTTATTTCATTGTGACATTGAAATTTGAGAAAACTATTTTTATGTTCTTTAAATAAAAGTCTAGATTAAGATAAAGCTTGCATTTAAAATTTCAAATGATTTCTTTAAAACTTAAGTATTAGTGATTTCTTTACCAAAAGAAGAAAATAAAGTTGTGGTTTAATTAATTTTTACATAAAAGCTATGTTCTCTACTTATTTATCTTTGTCCTCTACATTTATGGTTAGCACAAACATTACCTGTTTCATTAATTGTTAGCAAAAAAAATTAGTAAACATGCTAACAAAAACTAAGTTGATTTTAATTTCTTTTCAAATTGTGAATTGGATATCAATGAAACATTAGTTAGGTATTGTAAAATGCCACTATATCTCGTGTATTATATTATGCGATCAAATATTCTATTCTAGTGAGTGATTTAGTTAGAAAAAAACAATTATATACTTTAAAAAAAATTAATTAATTATGAGTGCTTTTTATTATACCAACAAAAATTGAATATTCGATAATGCACCTTGCATGTGATTTGGAACGGAATTAATAGGGGAATGGAGGACTGTGACATATTTTATAATGGATCATAAGTAAATAACCAAACCTGAACTTATTTTCCAATTATATAGAGCCAAAGTTAGCTCAAAACATAGCCATAAAATAATAGTACTCAGAATTTCTAATGGGTAGTGGTAGGTCAAGAGCAATTTTTGGATATTAAACCGACCTCCTCATAAGGTAATTTTAATGTTCCCATAATTTTTCTATCATCAACCAATCACCACTATATACACAATTCTACTCATCCCAATTACAAATATAGGGATTAACTATCCTCGTTCTTGTTCTAATTTGTGTCTTTACCCAATTGAAAACTCACATTTATTTAAAAATAAAAATTATAATAATATAAATTAATATTTTTACATTATTTTATGAGTTTTGATTGACTAGATACATGATGATAAAATTTTTTATGACAAATGATCTTTGTCCCATTTCCACCTGATATAATTATTTATATTAATTTACACTAAACCTAAAGGTTGAGATTGACCCGATGTTAAGATTGTTGCTTAGTGATTATAAGGTCGCAGATTAAATTCTCATAAATCTTGAGGTAAGACTATTATATCTATCATCCCAAATGAAGGATCAACCTCCAAACTAAAAATGTTTTGCTTACACCCTTTCAAACACTATTCGGACACTTACCATATTTATAGTAGAAAGTATTGGTATATTCTTATCTTTTGGTTAAGGAATTAATTCTTTTTGGGTGTATGACTGCCCCTCTCAACAAGTGTAGCTATGAGGAATTGAACTCTTGACCTTTTGGTCATCTTAGGGATCTAGTATGGTCTTATACTACTTGACCAACACATTGTTGGTAAGAATTGCTCCTTAATGTGCACATAACAGTGTTCTTCTCTTAACTTCACCATAACTTTACTTTTTATAACACATGTTACAAAAAGTAAAAATTATCCAGATTAGTTATACAAAACAGCAATGAACTATTAAGGGCTCAAATAAAGATACTCTAGACATGTTATTACCATTTATCTCATCACCTCATACATCTCTAGAGGAAGGAAAAGACTAATGTTTTTCACTTCAACAAAGACAAACATAACAACCAAAGATAAAGAAAACTAACTTAAAGATATAAAAATTTGGCCTTGTTATCAAATTAACCAAGAAAGTCCACAATAATTTGAGATGGATATTATGCTTAGCTTCAAGGAATATCTTCCAATGATTCAAAGGAAGGGCATGAACTATTTATCTGCATATCCCTTATCATTTGATGAAGTTCTGAAGTTTGTTCTTTAAGCTTAGCATTCTCTTCAAGTGCTTGATCATGGCACTCAGACACATGGTTCAACTTGTCTAGTAGTTGGTGATTCTCATTCCTTAGCCACATAACTTGTGACCATAGCTCATCAAGGTGTTTTTGCTTCCTCATTCGCGATCGACGCGCAGATTCTCGATTCGATATCATCCTTCTATGTTTCCTCTCATTGATGAGGCCAAGGTTTTGCTCATCTGCTTCATCAGAAGTGGAGTTGCTGCTTATACCTGATGATTGAGGACTAAAGTGATCAGAAAATTGATGAAGAGTGTTGTTGTTGTGGAAGCCATATAATTGGTTAGGGAATGTTGGAAATTGAAATGTTGGAATGTTGTTGTTGTGAATTGTGTTGTAGTTAGTAGGGTATGGAGAAGGAAGTAAATAATTGAGTCCTGCAAAATCTGTGGCTTGCATGGTTCAGAAATGAGATCAAGATTGCAAGGCTTTGGAGGAAGTTTGATTGATAATTGAGTTGGTTTTGAGAATGGGTGGGGGAGAGTAGGTATTATATAGGGTGGGAAAATGGTGGACTATAGTGTCCACGTACGTAGTTTACTTGATTAAACAGTTCATCACGTTTCGTATTATTTTTATGAGACCATTTTCATGACAATCTCATAATATGATACTCGATTTATTAGTATATAGTCGGTTAAATAAGAGAATTATGTAACAATATGAACATGTTGATTGAAGTAATGGTGTTAATAGTAGAGGAACAAAGTTTAAGTTAGATCGATGAAAAGTCATGCAGATAATGTATAATTTTTGTTTTGTTTTGTACTTAAGAATTTGAAACTAATCTCTTCAGAGACACGTAGTTTTTGTATGTTTTTTCCATATAGATCAATTTCTGAAATTATACTTAAGGAACTAAGCTATTTAATTACCAATTATGTTGAGTGGTGGAGGAAATTTATGTGATGCCTTTGGTTGCACTTACTTTTGTCCTCTCTGCTTACTCTAAAATGCGTTGTACTTGTGTGTTCCTGTACATAACATACATACATGTGAAATTTGAGTGTGAATGATATGATGCAGATAAGTGGCCCAAAGCAACAAGGAACATACATATGTTGTATCAAATTATATCTTAAATCATGTCTCGAATTAATAAAAACATGACATATCAATTTAAAAAATTAAACATTCATTATTTTTTTTATTTTTGGTTCATTGTCATTGATACAGTAACATTAAATTGAATGCAACTTGGGTTTGTGGATAATCATTTTGAAAAAATATGCTTACATCAGAGCAACAAAGGCATTTTATATCATAGGGAGTTTAATAAATATAATTGAAGACTGTATTGTTTAAAGCAAGCACAGGAGAAATTTTGGAGTTCAGAAGAAGTCATTTTATAATATTATTTCCAAGCATGATTGCATGTTGGATAGTATTATATAAAAAAGCTGTGAGATCACTAAAATGAGTTTTACCTCTTGTAATAAAATATTTTCATACATTTTTTATAAATATGATAAGAATTAAATCCCTGACATTGTAATTAAGGAAATGTCTATATCTTCCAACTATATTGAGTATTATTGTTAGTTATTTATATATCATTTTACTTATATGATCTTGTTTCATTATTTTATGCTAGTATGGTTTTTTTTACCCTCATTTTACTTACTCTTAAATTCTATCAAACAAAGGAAACTCGTTTCCAAAATATTAATAACTGAGAGATAAAGATAGAAAGTTTAAGAATTTGATGACTAGAGACCCACTCTAAACAATATATATTATTTGTGTGGGTTAAATAGAAGCCAAATCTTTGATCAGCAATCACTTTTTCTTTTCTTTATTAGGGTTAGGTACTTGGTTACTAATATGTGGTAATGAACACTTCATTGGTACTAATCACTACTATAATAGAAGATTAAGCTAATTACTCATTAAACCAGTTACGTGCAAAAAGTGCTAAATGCACCAGCATGCTGTTTATTTTATAGATATAATAAAACATGAAATAGGATTTATGTTCATATTAATATATATTTTTTCTTATATAAAATTAATCATTATGTTTGAAATGAAGATGTATGTTTTGGATATTTCTAATTATATTTTATAAAAAAATTATATTTTTATGTCATATTAATATCCTATTCATGTCTCATGTGTTATGCTTATTTGAGTTTTCTTGTTTGCATTAAGATAGGGACACCAATTATTGATGTTCATTTGCTTTTCTTTAATGATTTTAATGCATATTTGATATGAGTATAGTTAAAAAGTAAAAAAGTATCCAATATAAATATAAATGTATTCAGTTTAATTGAATTCATTAATACAAATTTGGTGATAAAATAATAAAATCAATTAAAAAAACGTGCAAAATTGCCTTTTATGAGTCATGACTATGAATGATGGTAAAATGTGATATTTTATGTTTTCACCCATTCTAGCATATTCTCAAGATTATTCACCATATATAAATTGCCCTCTACATGAACAAAACGGTGTTATGATTGCTAAAGTGGGAATGATTGTAAAAGATTTAAAAGTAAACTCCTGTTCAAACAAAAGATTCACCACCATTGATTACCATTTTTATGCCATAAATAATCAAAATCTCCACAAGTACGAATACTGACACGTGTGTCGGGTACGATACGTATCCAATACATCGATACACATTTTTTCTAAAATATGGGATACGATACGTTCAAGGATACGCATATAAAATAATAAAAACACATAAAATATGATAAAATTATAAGTGTAAATCAAAATATCTAAAGTAAAAAATACAATGGAAATTTAAAATCATGCCCTCTATAACAAATCTATCTTATCCTATTTTAATGAAAACGAATCTATATTATCCTGTTTTATTAGAAACGAATTTATTTTATCCTATTTTATTGGAAACAAATCCAATTTATCTTGTTTTATGGAAACGAATCTATATATTCTATATTTTACTGAAAACGAATCCATATATCCTATATTTTATTGAAAACAAATTGGATACATGTCTTAATATTTATTTTTTTATTTTATTTATTTTATTTTATTTTTTTAAGTTTTGGATACTCTATGGATACGTATCCTTTGCGAATCTGAGCGTATCCATGTCGGATACGTGTCTGGCACCGAAATGTAAGAGTGTTTGATGAATCCATGTTTCATAGATCTCCACCTTCAAATATTCTTTAATTTAAACACCCTAAGTTTCATTTGCTTCCTTTATTTGCATCTTCAAGCTTAGATATATAGGGTTTGAATGTGAAAAGCCTTTATAAAAGTTTAGTGGCCGATTTTGAGGCTATACACATATGGAAGTATTCATATAAACTTTACTAAAAATCTCCTACACTAGGTCACTTTCTTTATTTCTCACTTTTTCATCTTTTATCTATGCACATATGGAAGTAGTCATATAAAATTAAAATACAATTAAAAGTTATGAAAATGTTGATTGTCAAAATAACATTATTATAAAATGAACTTATTTTAATAAGTTATTAACTTATAAACTCATGTTTAATAAGCTGATTATAAAGATAAAAAATAGGTTATTATAAGCTAATAATAAAGATTTATAAGCTAGATTTTACTTGATTTTTCCATGATCAACTAAGTTATTAGTTAATCTATCAATTAATTTTCATTCAAATATAATAGCTTAATTTGAACCTTTCTGTTTCAAGCATGTATTATGATGGCATGCATTCATTTAATATCCAACTTTGATTCACTAAAATAGTATGCATTATTTTGTGGACTTTGTTTGTATCATTTTCCATAAAATGGAAGCAAAATTACTCATTCAAATTCAAGGGGATATAGTTAGAGATGACTTTGGTCTTCACCACTAAGAGTGGAATAAAGGTCATGCTCATGCATAAAAAAGGTGGAAATTAATGAGTAAGAATGGGAGTTTCTTCTATTACATTTCCCACTAAACCAAAAGCTTCAATGCATTCAAAAGAATGAAAACAAAAAATCTCAAAGAGACAAATGCTTTCAACTTGCACTTGCCATATGAGTCTAGTTGAGTGGATTGAATGGTCAACAATATAATTAGACATATTTGGACTCCTTTCTTTTCTTGTCTTTCCATTGTTTCTTCACTTTATATCTTTCATTCTAATTTGCATAAAGGTGTTTCAGTATATTGTAGAAGAACTAGATTATGTCTTCCATGACTAATATGTAATTGTACTCTACATTGTACATTGTACATGTACTTCTCTATAAATTAGTTTGGTCAAATCAAAATGCTATGAACCACTAGCACTAGTGAAAAATCAAAGTTTATACACAAATTGACTTTGCCATTCGATTTAGATAATATACATGTTGTATCATTTTCTTCCCATTATTTTCTTATATATGTTCAAGTTGATCAAATACTATACTTGCAATTGGCCTTTCTCATCCTATAGTATCTAATATCCTATTTTCCTCCTTATTTATCGGTCAAGTTAACCAATAAAAAGGAAATTTGAGAAAAAAACTTATTTACACCATTTTCTCTTAGCTACTTAAAATAATTTATTTTGATAAGAAATAATAAAATATGGCTCTAGATTTATCCATTTTACTAAAGATTATTCATTAGCATAAATGATAATATTATCCTTAGATTTCATTTTGATTCTTTATTTTGCAATGAAGTTCTATTGGGGTCCTTTATGTTTTAAAAACATTTAAGATTAATCTTTTGGTCTAAAACTATTAAGAACCTTCACAAATAAACTTTGACTTAATATATTTGATCATCCTCATATATATATTCCAAAGCGATGTTATTTTTCTATATTTGTGTTCACGATTTTAAACGAAAGGACAACTATGAAATATTTTTAAAACATAAAACCACAAAACAAAACTTTGTAAATATAAAAAAAATTAATATTAGGTTTACGTCATGAGTGGCTACATTGTTTTTAGTCTAAGATTTTTGATGATGTTGGGTGCTCCAATTGGCATTTGTGAAAGAAAGAAGAAAGAAGGGAGGAGAAAAACGCAGGCGCATGATAGATGTCACGTGTAGGGTCCATGTTAACGAGCACGCATGGCGCATGATAGATGTCACGTGTAGGGTCCATGTTAACGAGCACGCATGGCTAGCTACTCCACCATTCCCTAACCCTATTGATTAGCCTGTCAACTCAACCATTGTCTAATCTATTTTCTTTTTCTTTTTACATCACCCTCTTTTTTCACATTTCAATAATAGTTACTTTAGTTCTTCAACATAAAAACCATTTCTCACTTCAGTATTTGAGATAAAATTATAGGGATCCATTTATTCCATGAATAAGTTTTTTCAATTTACTTTATATCATAGTCATGATAATTGGAATAGTCTTTTTTTCATAGATCTAAACTATTAGATTTCTCTAGAATTAATAGTTAAAGTGAAAAATAAAAATAAGTTGGAGTAAGTAGATTAATACACTTTTAGGGAGAAATATGTATTTCATATCTCATAATGATTAAAGAGATGAATGAAAATATAATATAAATGATTAGATCGACTATTTACTTATTTATCAATATCAAATCCTCTTGAAAATGTGAGAAAAGTACAAGAAGGTCCCTTAAATTTTGCATCATGTCCAATATAGTTTCTACAATAAAAACTGTAAACTTCGGTATTAGGATGCAAATTGGTCTATAGGATTAAAAATGTTATAAAACGAAAATTTATATAACATAATAATTTGGACATTTGAGGGGTGTGATTTAGGTAGGGTCTTGGTTCTTGCTATAACACCCTTTGAAGGTACAGAAGGGTCTTGTTTTCCAAAAATAAAAATAACATTTTTAATGATTATGGATCAATTTGTACCTAACTAAAGTTTATGGTTGTTATTGCACAACAAACTTATCAACAACATAATAACTAAACATTGTCATTTATTGATTAACATTATTGTTAGATCAAATCCCAATTACATATATAATTAATAAGGAACCATTATGGCACTCTTTTCTATCACTTTTTATGGTACGTGTAAGACAAATACTTTCTTCTTTTAACTTTTTTTCTTTATACTACCTTGACGTCATTTTGTGGATTTTGTGGTGTGAGATAAATAATTTCTTAAAAGACTAACAATAGTTTAACCAAGCAATGCTTGTGAAAAAGTTTTTTTGAAAATATTGATTTTGTTTTGAGTCTATAGAAGAAGCTCAATACAATTTTCAATATTCATTATTTTACATTGACTATATGTAAGTATATTTTTCTACTTTATTAGAAAAATAACTTATAGTTGAACAAAATAATCTATACACCTTTATGCATTTTAAGCTATGGTCACATGTTTATTCGCTTTAAAAGTTAACATTAAATATATATACACATGTGTGTGTGTGAGAGAGACTTAATTTCAAATTTCTGCTGTAATCTTATACACTTTTTTATATCACCAACCAATTATATATCATATGCCTAATTTTAAGATAAGTGTTTAGAATGCCAAATCTTGTTAATTACCTATTAGTACATAATTAAATTATAGTATAAAATTCTTTTTTTACATTACTTTAAAATCAAATCCTAAATATATCCATTCTCTTTTTCTTGGAGTTGAAGATGCTTTTAGTTTGCGAGGTCCTTTGTTTCTTATTAATTTCCCTTTTAAAGCTTAGGAGTAAGCATGGGTTGGAGATGTCACTTATGTGCACCCCACTATGACAACCCACATTTCTTTTCTACTTGTGAGTGACAATAAAGGTTGAGAATTCATCAAATATACACAAACATTTTATCAATCAATTCATTTCTTTTGTTTTCATTAACCAAAATTACCCAAGCACCACACATTGAGCTACAAATCAAACAAAACCTAGCTTACAAATTCATAGGAAGAAGATTAAGACATAGAATCTTTGATATTGGATACTCTAGTACTTTAGGACATTATTAACTTTTCTATGATATCTTTTCGGAAAGAATCTCATGGGAGTATTGCATGTTACATGTCTTAGCATTTATTCCTCCCATTGGCTTGAAACAATAAACTTAAGGATACACCCATTATTAAGATGAGTCGTCTAATAATTTTATATGAGACCCTTTTAACTGTTAGAAGTTTCTTTTATGATTGGTGAAATATCAAGGTGAACGAATGCGATATAGCAATTTTACTCGGACTACTCATGACTGAAGTCTTACTTTTATCTAGAACTTATCTTTTTGCCATAATTCTTCTGGATTAAGCATGCAAAACACTTCAGATGTGAGACTTGGTCATTTAAACAAATTTTAATCATGTATTAATACAGTTTCATTCATTTGAGTTGATTGAGTGTTAAAGTGCTATAAAAACGTATAAAATATGATCAACTTGATATTTAATAATATTTATAATATTTAGGTTTTTTCTCATAAGTACCACACGACTTCATAGAGGCTAATTTCTATGTATGGTGATGACTCTTGAGTTTAAGTTAAGAGACATCTTCATAGTATAATTTTTATAAATGCATACATTTTGAAGCTGAACTCAAACTTTTATGTTTAAGTGACTTAAATTCCTTTAACTTAGAGTAATATTAGTTAATGCTTGTTTAATTTGGAACTTAATTTAATTTGAAATCCAATTTTATTGGCCTAACTTCTATGATATAAATTGGTCCAACTTGTTCCCCCCTTGTTTCAGCACTTGGCTGAAAACTCAGGATTTTGGTTATCCAAATAGACAACTCAATATAATAATAGAGCACTACTCCATAATCACAAAACAGCATAAATATTGTATTAGTTAGATATTTGCTTGGTGAAGAATTTTACTTGCATGAATGAATAATATATTGGCTTACGTATTTCTAGCACGTTTTGGGCCACTAACTAGTGTGGTTTGTGGATAAGAATGATAGTGGTTTATTATTATTTATGCAAAAAATAGTGTCTCCAATTTTATATTGGGGCTAACATAAAATAATGTATTTGCTTACAAAAGTTATTTATATATGGTTATATACTACATATTATATTAATTAACTGATGCTATATACTAACGAGTGGTAGTGCCAGCAGATTGTTATTTCAGATAAAATCTAATTTGATTTTATAATGGCTAAGTGTCACTGCCATTTAATGTTAGCCACTAATTAGTTTCATTTTATAATGCTAGTTCAGTGTGCTGTAACCACTTTTATGTTTCAAAGTGATGATTAATAAACTAATAATTGAATCAAAATCTAAACAATAAGGTAGGAAAGATATTTTTTTAAGCTTGTAGAATTAAAATTCTGTCTAAGACCTTAGCTTTAAGTGATTAAAAAGATTCAGAAACCAGAAGCCAACTATGGTATTTAATTATTAACGAAAAAGAATACTAACAATTAACATACTTATATACTATCGTTAAGGATGGCAAAAAAAAACTCAAACTTGCGAGTAAAATCCGCATAAGTACGGGTACAAGTTACAAACGGGTACCAGTAGATTATAAAAATAGGGTTTTTGAAAATACCCACAATATATTTGGGGTGTTATTATAGTGGTACTTGTATTTGCACGTACTCGCAATTGTAATAATACCTTTGATTACACATAATATACAAATTCTTGAAGGTGAAGTGTTGTAATGATTAAATATAATACTCTACCATATAAAGTTGGAAGTACAAAATAGAGAACATTTTTTCAAATATTCTTTGATTGTTTGCTGACATACCAATAGCAAGGGTGTCATGATATTAGTATATTAATGAGTTGCAATTAAACAGCTTGACTATGTTACTTGAATTAGTCATTGTTTCGGTTTCATTACCATGTGAGTCTCTTATGCCTTCGTTATTGTTTGTGGGAATGAGATTGTAAAGAAAAATGGCATTAGAAAAAAAAGTCTCCTAAAAGTTCTTTCTTCTAATTTTTAAAAACATAATAGATATTGGTGGGTACCATTGCCCATAGAAATCCGTAGAAAACCCACAAGCGGATACCCGTACAGGTATGAGTGGGTTCAGGTAAAATTTCATGTATATAAAACATGTAGCGGGTAACTATTACTCATACTTACTTGTACCCGTTATCATTCCTAATTAGCATGCCGACAAGTAGTTTGTGTCTATTAATCTGCATTCTTATTTTTTCATAACAAAGTATTTAATTTTTATATATTTTATTTTGGAGAATTGTATATTTTTTTATATTGAGTTTAATGTTTGTTGCCTGTGATATAAAATATCAAATAAATTGTGATATTTTTCAAAACTGCCATTAAAAACTAAGTAGTGATTTGATATTTTTAGTTTAGATAATTTCTTCCAACTTTTCCGAGAAAATGTCATTAATATATTTTTAGCCCTATATTTTTTCATGGTTTGTGAAAAGATTGAGAGTAATAGTTAATTATAATGATAAAATAGTTAAAAAGAATTTATATTACTAAAGGTATCTCCATCTTTTATAGTAAAAAATTAATCTTTTTTGGGATTTGTGGTTGCTCATCCCAACATGTATCGCTCACAAGAATCAAACATTCAACCTTGGGATCATACACTACTAGATAGGGGTGTAAGCGGTTCCAATTTAAACTGCGAAATGTGGTTCGGTTTTGCGGTTCGGTTGGGTTACTTTTTTAAGGAATCATTTATGTTCGGTTTGGTTTATGGCTTTAGAAATTTAGGAACTGTTGGAATTAAACTGAACCACATATTAAAGAAATAGATACTAGAGAATGATGTTTTATTGATGTTTAAATTCTTCAACCAATTTGGTGGCTTAAGTTACCAATTTTGTGTGAATTATAGTGTTATTATATTACTAAGTTATTATTATGTTAGTATTATATATGTTATTACTTACTAAATTGTTTCTTAGTGTCCTAATGATTTGGAATATATCTTCTAACTTTTGTAGTATTGAGTTTGAAACTAACATATATCATATGTTGTTATATATATATATATATTTGTTATATATGTAATTATTATATATTTTATTAATTGATCTATATTAGTAATATTGAATTATATTGATACTAATATATATATTACTAATTAATTGTGGATTATATTATTATATATGTGATAATTCATTTTTTTCTTCATAAATTACATAATTGTTATATATATTACTAACAAACAATTATGAGTTTCAATTTTTTTACTCGATTTATAATATTTTATAATAATAGTAGTAGTGTTTTTCTTTGTAGATAAGCAATATCTCTTATAATACATTTTGAACTTGCAAGATTTTTTAGGAAAAATTGTGGAACAGAACTGAACCATTCAAGAGCGGTTCAATTCGGTTCCTATAACTAAATTTGTGGTTAAATAAGCGGAACTGGATCATATATTCTTGTTCGGCTCGGTCACTGAAATGCACCAAAAATCAAATCGAACCAAACGTTTACACCCTTAACACTAGATCAATACCTTGTTGGTAAAAAAATACATCAAGTATGTTGTTATATCATGTTTTGGCTTAATAGTTAATTATAAAGACAAAATAGGCAAGTGAAAATTACACTATAAAGATAGGTACATCATGTTTTAGCTTTATAAATAGTATAAATGTATAGATACATAAAAATATATATATATATTAATGTTATGCATATTTTTAATATCACTTGGAAACCACCTACTAGTGATCATGTCTCAATCACTGAAATTTGGACACATAATAAAATACTCACCTATAACTTTGATTTTGTTTCCTAGTACTCAATTTTTTGGAATAAATGTCGAAATGTCATTGGATGGGACATGGTTGAGGATATGATTATGGGATAGATAATCTCTATTCTATTTTAATAAATGGATATTACATTTTCCAAAACCATGTCCTCAATCATGTCACTACCAATGAAATTTTGACTCATAATAAAAAACTCAAATATAACTCTGATTTTGTTTCCCACTTCTAAAATTTTTATAATAAATGTCAAAAACATTATTGAATGTGATATAGTTGGCGACATAATTTTGGAAAAGTGATTTTCATTTAATTCTGATGAATGGAAATCATATGTCCCAAAATCTTATCATCAATCATGTCGCAATAATTTTGACACATAATAAAATACTAACATATAACTGATAGTCTGATACAATCTAGTGTGATTTCTGCCTTTCGTGATTTGTTATCTTGATGTATTTGGATTGACATCTCTTGTGCCGCTTTAATTCAATCTTTGCTTATAAAAAAAATAACTTTGACTTTATTTCCCACTACTCAAATTTTTATAATAAATGTCAAAATTTTATTGGATAAAACATAATTGAGGACATGATATTGAAATAGGTGATCTCCATTCCATTCCAATATGTTTTTCCAAATTATTTTGTGAAATTTATCTGAAACTTGCTTGAAGGGAATGGAATCAATTAACTTATATACAATTTAATAATTTAATAAAGTATTAAGTCTATTCAATGATTAAGAATGCAAAAACCATCTTCTTAGTATATGGGCAAAATATAGTACCAAATGTTACACCTAAAACTAATAATTCTTAATCACTTGCTCAAAACACCATTAACCAAAAAACGATATTGACTATTAGATGCAAACAATTGATTAAATATTTTCTCTATAGTTGATAAAAATGAACTATTTTCTCTATAACCAAATAATCAAAGAAAACTAAAGCAAGCTGAACTCAAATGATGATATATAAGTGCAAGTATATTATATATATAATGTCTAATACTTATTTCTTTTCTCTCCAAGCATATATCGACACATTGACATATCAAACTTCAAATTCCAAATTGAATTATGATATGCTATCATAAGAGTCATAACAAAAAATCAATAATATTGGATATGCACCCTCTTGAGGATTTATTGCATTGTCTTGTTATTTCTTGTCTATTATAGGGTTGTTCCCTGCTCTCTAGGGTTTGTCTTTATATCTGTCTTCCCTTTAACATTATCCCTCATGTTCCTAAAATCACTTCATATAGAATTGTTCATCATTCAATGCTTTCATGACCATAATTTTTTGTCGTGACATTAATCTGAAACATAAAGTTGTCATAAGAGGATGATATGCTTTTTGCTTTCCCGAAATCTTATAGTGGATAAAGTATTGCATACGGAATTTTTTTGATAAGGACTTTTTTTTATAAGGAATTTTTATTATCTTAAAGAAAAATTTGATTTTGAGGAAATTAGGCATAGTGGTGGGCTACATATATATATGAGGTAGAAAATCATATTTGACAAATCGAGTGTGAGCATTACGGACAAAGAAAAAAAAGAAGACAAGTATGAGAGATTCATCTATATCATTTTCAATTCCAAAATGATTGAAGTAATAATGATTCTTAGTCTCACTTTTACCCCATTTTCAAACCCAAAATGATTGCGGAATTCAAAGAAAAATTATTAAATAATTTAGGATGAATAGTCTCAACTAAGTATTTATTAAAAGTATATCTTAATAATTTAAATTTAAATAAACTTATTTGATATTAATACTATAATGTTAAGGCTCTGCTAGATCCTCAAAATGATTAAAAGGTCAATAGTTCGATTCCTATGATCAATACTTGTTGGGATAAACAGTCACACGCATAAAAAATGATTAGTTCATTACCTAAAAGGTGAAAGAATACCCTTATTAGTATCAAAAAATATTATTACTATATTGTGATTTGAACAATCCCCAAGGTTGCTTCCCATTAATAAATGAAAATGACAATTTGTTTTATATTTTGAGTGAAATGCATGTCCAGACAAAACCAATCACAATATCAAGATAATTATATTAAGTATTTGTTGTCGTTTTAAATTATAATTTATCATCAATTTTACCTTAATAAGTAGGTTTCTATATACAAGTTCTCCTCGTGTATTCTCTATTTCCTCTGTCTTTTATGTCTTTGTAGTGACGTAAATAAAATTGATAGTAAAAAAATAAGAGTTTATAATATGTGCACTGATATTATAAAGTTTTTCATTTATCATTCTCTATTGCTTTTGGAGCGGGAATCTTATGTCATTTTTGCAACAACCAAGTTGAAACTTTTCAACCTCTTTTCTCTTCTTGTAACTTTACTTATTCAGTTTGGCAGCTTCTGTATAATTGGCTGAAAATTCACATAGTTCTTCTTCAGCCCATTCATCATTTTACTAATCGCATGGGCATGATACCACATAGACATTACTTGAACTATTGGAATATCATTTGGCTCACTACTATTTGGGCTATCTAGAGGTCTAGGAATGACTTTATTTTTAATTCAGTTCATCCTCTCTCGAGAAAATTTTTGAGGCTGCTAGGGTTACTTCTTGGCTTTGGATTAATGGGAAGAGAGACAAAAATCAGATCTATTTTTCGGATTGGATAGCAAACTCCATTTTTTGTCTTGAGTCTATGCTGTAAAGGCTTTTTAGTTTTTTTTCCTCCGCTTTTTCTCTCTTGTAATTATTTTTTCTCTTAATAAAATCTTTCCTTTTGCCAATAAAAAAAACATATTATTTATTATTGATTTATATTACTTTTGTTTAAAAATCAATTGTGAATATATAGCATTATAACATTATGCAAAATAGACCATGGTATTTATTAATCAACCCCTCTTACACATAACCCTCCTAGATATGTAATTGAAAAGTTTATTCTAACCATAATTTATCTCACAAACTATCTTAACTCTATTTATTTTAATTCGCATTCACTCTCCTCAAAGTGTTGCTGTTGCAACCTTGTATATGCCCCATTACACCCACAATTCTTTAAAAAAAATTAAAATAGAGAATGAAACACATATTACATGTATATGGAAATTAATATTCATAAAAATGAAGTCATAAGATATACAGTTGATATCAATATCTATATCTAAAAGGTCATATATACAAAAAAGAGTTACGGTAGTTAATTTATTATTCAAAATATTGAACCATTATTAATTCAAAATAAATATAAAATATCACAATTTTTTTCCATTATCAAATCCAAAATATCTATAAAAACCTGAAATCGTCAATAATAATGAGATTTCGTACATATAATTAAAAGGCAAGTCTATAATAAAAACTATAACAATTAACATTATTGTTGCAATGTATAACTAATGTAATGAAATAAAAATTATTATAAAAAAACTAGTGTTATAAAATTTAAGAATCAGTGTATCAATGAGATATTAGCTAGTTTTTTGGTATCTATATGTAAAAGTAATAATATTAAAAGCATAAAAATGCATAATTAGCACAAGAGTAAGATGGTAACGAAGGAACCATTACAAATCAATTAAGTAAGACATTGGAGGGAATTTGCTACCCAGTCAAAATAAGTTATTGAATCTTTGTTCCAATTGTTATTAATCTATAGCTAAGATTTTACCCTCCTAGATTCTAGAATTTGTTGAACAGAAGGTTGAACTGAATTGAAAATAACATCGTTCCTAGATAACGAAATAACCTAAATTGTAGCTAGCCAAATTTCGCTCTAGAATTTGCAACATTTCCTAGATTCACCATACCCATATGAGTAATGATCTAATGTATGGATTCAAGAGGTAATGTGACGTTAATACTCAACCAATTGTCAAATAGTTGTCAAAAGTGAATAAGTAAAAATGCAAGAAAAGAAATGGTGTTAAGAAGCTAAGTTTCAAGATGCTCATTGTAAAAGCTGCATAAAGGTTCTCCATGTTCAGCTTGACAATTAACTAGTTAATAGCCAATCATAGAGCTCTTAAAGGAAATTAACCTTTCAAGTTCAATTAAATGTCTTTCATATTTGACAGAAATAACAAGATAAAAGTTTGATGTTTTCATTCAATTGCTACACCATATGGATGTTTATGGTGAAAAATTCACATGAGAACTTCAGCACTTTATAGATTTGAATGAAGTGGATTAAACAATTAGATTACGTAAATAAATTTTTTATTTCATTTTAGATTGTATTATTAAATTAATTAGAATATTTTTATTTCATTTTTAGATTATATTATTAAATTAATTACAAGAATTGCATTTGATGTAAAATAATAATGTTTTGTTGTTATTTGAATTTGAACATATTTTTTTAGTTTTTTTTATTATTATTATATGAACTTGATAAAGTTGATTTGAATTGACTTTATTGGAAAAGTTTTGAGCTTTCCATTACACACTTATAAATTTATAAATATTTTTTCAATTATATTTGATTTGAATAATAAAAAATCTAATTTTCTTAAAATTTGTGGGATCCATGGGGTCGAGGAGGAAATTCTCCCCAAAATTAAAAAGAAGACTTAGATGTAAAATAAAACTAGAAGCTTGGAATAGGAAAAAAACGTATTCTTCCTTATGGTAGGGTTTTCATCATGTTTAGGATTGAATTTAAAAGTTAGATCAGATCAATATTTAGGGTTATGTAAGAGATAAATATGACTCGACTTGTCTCATGGTTGCACATTCGTTATGTTTATATGTGTCTGTTCAATTGTGTGCATACTAATGACATCTCTTTGGCTCAAAGTGTCATTGATTCTCTAATTTATTTCATCATATATACATTACGTGTGAGCAGGACACGACTTATCCGCTCACTCGGCTTGGCCCGATCATGATTGGGCCCAAGTAGAACTGGGTCTGATCTGGTTTAAGGTTGAGTTCGAGTTTAAAAATATCAATATTTAGGGCCGGGTAGGGGACAAGCATGACCCAACCTAGACTCATCTCATAGTTACTCACTCATCGTGTTTCTATTCAATTATATACAATGTAATGACATCTCTTTGGTAGAAATTATCATTAATTCTCTAATTTTTCATCACATCTTCAATTACATATTCATAATAATAAATATTATTGAGAAAAATTTATCTAAAATATGTATACATTATATTTAATCAGGTTTATAGTCGGGTTCGGATTCAAAGACTGACCCAATCAACATTTGGGGTTAAGTTAGCTTTTAGCTAGGTCTAAGACCAAATTCTAGTTCAAAAAATAATTCGCCTAAAACCTATAAAAGACAACCTTACTAAGCACAATTCACTTCCTCATGTCATCCCTAACCATAAGGGTTGATGACAAATATCAAATGCTAACCAAAATTGATATTCAGTTCTTGGTAGATTGTTTAGGTCAAAAAGTTTGGTCGTGCACTCATGCATACATGCATGCTTTTGACTGTCATGGAGTGATTTAAGGACAAGAGGCCTAGGCTTAGAGGAGAGTGATTTCAAGCCCTTTTTTGTCTCATATTTCTCTCTCTTATATTATGAGATGATCACTGCTTTTCTTGCTTTAACTTGTTTATAATCTTTCTCTTTTGGTTGATCTCAGCTCAGAAGATGATAAATTTGACCACCTAATCATTGAGTCCATTCTAAGGGGAAAATGAAAAAGTTGAGCTTCTATAACCAAGCATAATTTTGGGCATTTACTGAGCGTAGATGTGATGATTAACAAGATGATTTTAAATTGCAACTATTATCGCGATTATAAAAGATTATTGTTGGTCTGGATCGTAACCGTGATTATGATGCAATTGCAGAAACTCCGAAATCATAATATTTGTGATATTGATTGGGTTTATGGAACACAATTTGTAACAAACATAAACAACATCGCCCAACTTCTTATTAACACTTGCAACTTGGATGATTTCTACACTCAAGATATGGTCAAACTTCAATTTGGCCATTAAAATATTTCCTTACTTTACTGAAGATATAAAGTGAAATCATCATAAACTATATATAACAAGGTAAATGAAATCTATATAGCATAGGCTTTTGCAATGCTCAAGCATAGAAACTTATGATCTAAGTAACAAGTTGAGTCTCCTCGTTTATCAACTTGAGAGATAAAATTATAGTTGTACCAATTATAGCACTAGTGAAACAAAGTACTATGTGTTTATTCAGAAGATCCTTTAATCTGTTCCTTTTAGCTACAATATTTTAGTAAAAAAGGAATCATAATACGTAAAAGCGACACCATTATCCTACTTTTCACATGCTTTATAAGTTTTGATTTTTTTCATAAATTTAGAGAGAATCAAAATGATTCAGTTTTGTACTTTTAGTTTATCCTATCAATAAAAAAACATATATCAGAAACAAGACTTATCCATTGCTTTTATAATTAGAGATTATGATATAATTGCAGTTGTAGTTATGTTGTGTTTATCAGAATTGTTGAATATCGGTAGATCTAAATGTGATCGTAATTTCGATTGCGAGGAAGTTCCAGAAACTATTTAAATCTTAATATTGTAGTTTTCGTTGTGACACATTTAAAACCAATGAGCCCTTGATATTGAGTAAAACTAAGGAAAAATGCTAATTAGAATGTAACTTTATAGATAATCAGATAAACAACCTATAGAAAAACTAGCTGATCATACTTGTAATTTATTATAAAAAATGTACATATGTGAAATGTTCTAAGTATGAGTATATAGAAAAAACTTAATAAAAAACTTGTTTGGTTGTTGCCAATTGTGTAGAATCATGCTTAGACATGTTGCTATATCTCAGTAATGCTGTATAGTACTAAGTCTAAGTAGCATTGTACAGCTATACAAGTGATTATGAAGTTATAAATACCCATTTGAAATGTAGAAACTTCTTACAATAAAATAACATTTTGGAAAAAAACAAAATTCATTGTGTACACTCACTCTACAGTGCAATTACCAATGAATGTTGGTTCAAGTGATACATGTTTGATTCTCCTTAAGCAATGTCTCAGTTCGAGTCTTGTGAATGGAAAAAATATCCGCTGGGAGAGTTAGCTCCACGTACCTGTGGATGTTCCCGGCTCATACAGAATCACCTCCGGTACGAGGATACATGTAGTAAGTGATAAATAGATATATTCTTCACTACTAAAAGATGAACTATTAACTATATTCTATAATAATATATTAGTAGTCTCTTCGCGCTCTTAAGAACATAAGCATGATTATCTGATCCTCGTTTGCAAATATGTGTTTTGCATATCTTATTCTCTATTCATCAATAGATTTTGCAAACAAAATCTTTCTAGAATTCCATGTGAATTATAGAAAACTATATATGTGCATTCATATAAGTTGGAGGATGAAAATTACAAAAGAATATATAGATTAACTAAAGTAGCACAATTAAAAAAGATGGAGACTAAAAATACATTTTACCTTTACTTATTATGGATAACAGTAGAAAAGGTAAATGACTTTACATCATTTTTATATTTGATGTTTCAAAATTATTAGAGAAGACATTATTTTAGTTTATGAAAGATTTGCTTGCCACCAACCTAGTCTTTCAAAGATTTTTTCTACTAACTAAATCTATAAAAATATGTTAATTAGCTGCACAAATGGCATTACATGTAAATAAGAAAATAAATATTTCATTTTAAGAAAATGAAAGGTGGGAAATAAAAACTGAATATAAAATTAAGAAATGAAAAAAGAAAAATGAAGAAGAGGAAGAGGGAGAAGAAGGCTATGGCCATTTATAGGAACATCACACGTTCTAATAACATTAGTTGAGTTACTGAGAGAACAAAATAACAAGATTTTTGGAAGTCTTTTTTTACTATAACCCAGAGGAGGAATTGAGGGTTGGTTTAAGGTTAATAGGTGACAAAGATGGACAAGGATCTGCTGTCCCAAACTCTGTCCAGGTCAATCATATTATGCCACGTCAGTTAAAAAAAATTAAATATTCATAGCTTTATCAGTTTTGCTTCATTGTGATTGATCAGGGACGTGGTTGGGGACAACAGATCCCCATCCTACAAAGATGTATTCTCTGCTGATAAATGATGTAGGTCAAAGTAAATAAGTGCATTTGTACTTTGTTTACACACCTCAAACCCAAGATGAAATCAAACTTCATAATGACACTGAAATCCAAGTTGAAACCATCCTCAACAACAAACTGAGACACAACCACAAACCCAAATTCAAGCCGACCATAAGTCCAAACCACAGTCCCCTTATACCCAATTCTCTTTGGTACGGGTACATAGTATGTAGTATTGTATCCCTATCAAATACCAATATGTTAGGGTATACTTAGTAGAATTTCTATAACTCCGTACAACTATTTCTAGTGCCATTTTTTGTAAGTTTGAATCAATTTTGACTTCACCCTAAAGAAATACCCTAACACAAAATTATTTATTGCTTGTTGTAACTCATTCATGTAAATAAATGCATATCACCAATTATTCCTTTTTCTTTGTTGTTTCTTTAACTTCAACTATAGGTGAAAATCTGATTTGTTAATTATAGAGAACCACAAATTGGTATGCAACAAACTATTCACGGTTCTCTACCAAGATGATAACATTGTGTTTCAATGGTCCAAACTGAGACACAACCACAAACCCAAGTTTAAGGCCCAAGTTCAAGTCCAAATGGAAACAGAACAAAGAACCCAATCTCGAACTGAAGAAAAGAAAAAGAGACAAAGTCCACCATGTAGATTATATATAGTTCTGCTACTATGAAGAAAATTTAAAATCACTTTATCTGTTAAATATTACTCAGCAAATTTAAAACAATGGCCTATCCTCAAGAATTAATCTCAAACTTATGATTAGAAGTCAGCTACAATATTTTCTTGTCAGCTACTATGAAGTATTATGCAAAATCTTCTCCTCGGAATCCAACATTTTTGGTGAGGAAGGAGAAGGGCTAGGGTGGGGCTCAGGGTTACAGAGGAGATTGAATCATACCTTATTTTTCAAAAGGATGAATCTCACTATTTTTCCATCAAGTAAGGTGAAAAATCTAGGGAAATTGAATTCAAAAGAAAACTCTGGAAATTGTATTGAACAAAATGATGTTTAAAAATGAAAGAATATTAAGCAGAGCCTTCCATCCTCTTTAACCACAATAAATTTTTAAGTCTGGGAATAAGATGCATAAGATCATACAGTCCAGGGATGAACAGTGATTTCAAAAGACCAATTTTCACTCTTGCTGAGAACACTATGATTGAGAAGAGCAACATGAAATGACACAGCAAACAAGGATTTAAGCATATAACATATCTAGTATAAGTATGGTGTTAGTTCATCATCTCACCAATTAGAGAGCAAGTTTTATATGCCTGATTGAAGCTCAGGCCAGGTCCCTATTATGCTCTACTTAATATGAAGATCACACAGTTCGGCTTCCATTTTGAAAGCCAATATGTCACAGAAAATACAAAAAAATCGGGCATTTCTGCTGGATAGCTAGCCATCCAGGAACAAGATATGCCTGATAATGAATTTGAGTCACAACTGTTGACCCAATCTGTAAATTTTTTATAAAGTATAAGAAACCCGATAAAAAATTTAGTCGACTCCGAATCATTAAGGTCGAGGTGGAGCAGAGTAATCTTACCCACAGTTAAAAGATGCTATGAATTTTAAAAGAATAAAAAAATGCAGTAACATAATCGTGATACAAATTGAAATTATTAGTCAAAAGAAAGAACAATCTTTTACCCAAATGTATAAAACTCAAGAAGACAATGAAAGGGTAAATAGCTTATACAAGAAAAGTAAACTTCAATAAATACATATACATACATAATTACATATGAGCCCTAAAATAGATCATGTCTCCTTAAAATTTAATAACATTGAACCAAAAGTAAAATTGAAGAGTGGCCTAATGCATGAGGCTCATACTTAGTGGGGTCTGGGGAGGGTAGATGTATGTAGCCTTACCCTACAAGATGAGAGACCGTTTCCAGGATTTGAACTCATGACCTCATGGTCACTAAGCCACAACCTTACGATAATATCATGGAACTATGGAGGTGTAAATGAAAAATACACACATGAAAGCAAGAGTGAGAGAATATCAAATAATTTTACAATAAAAAGAGAAAGAATAATGCTTCAAAAGCCACATTCCAACATAGTATTTCGATAGCATGAAGGACTCCGCGACAATATGCATGCATTACTCAGATTTCTAATGGAGATACAAATCATACAATAATGAGTAAACCCATGGAGCAGGAGTTTCACATACCAAACATAATATCCAAATAATATATTTGTGCATGAAAGAACATTAAAACCCGAAGAACCTCTGCAGGAATATTTCTTCAAATAACAGGAAAAAATAGAGGTGGCAAACAAAAAAGAACCATTTTTCGACAGATAAAAAAGATTAATTAAAGAATAATATTGATACACAATTTTCCTTCTCCATGAAGTCCTAAGAAAGGCAACTCTGTCTATAAAGGGTAAACATAAGGTAAACTACAGCCTACAGATATATTCAGATAGCCAACATTATTTATATCATGATTTTGAACAGAGTCACAGATGCATAAATCCAATAACCATATGTTATATATAGGTTTATTAAAAGAAATACTAAAGCAACAACATATTTCTTCTTGTGATACACGGTCAATTTTTGAATATGACTCACTATTGACACACATTCATTTGTTCAGTATCCAGAGCATACAATATGGTATGAAACTTATTTCAAAACAACCACAACATAAAAACTATATACAAAATATTTCTTCTCATCATCGGTTTGATATGAGACAACACACACTGCTATTTACATGAAACCAAGCTATATAACCTGAATCGGTGAAACTCAAAATTGCATCTGTGTTGCAAAATCCAACAGATCATTAGAAGGCTGACGGCTCTTCCTCTGCTCATAATCAGGATCATCAGTGGGCAACTCAAACCGACAAACAGGACACGTATTGCGGATACTCAACCACGGCATAATGCAGTCTCCATGATAACAATGTAAGCAAGGAAGCCTCCTAACCTTCTCCTCCAACAAGATCTCATCTTTACAAACAGCACACGCCACATTTTTCGTCTGCAACTCCTCCTTCGTCAATTCCACCACAGGAAGATTTTCCACAACACTTTTCGCGGCAGGTGGGCTACCCTTCAATGCAGTCTCGTTATCCATAAACTGCCCGAAAAGAACATCATATTCAGCTGTGTATATATAACCATCCTGAACCGCCAAATACGAATCCACATTGGCATCATGTTCCAAAATCGGATTCCTCTCCAAATTATTAACAGCCAATAGAATTTCCCATTCCAAGTACCTAAGCGCCTCTTCGCTCGGTTCATCAACATTCGAAAACCCAGACGCCACTGATCGATCATCATCATCATCACCATCATTAATATCAACTTCATCAATCACCAAGCTCAAATCTTCTCTCTCATTTTCAATCTCATTAACCCTCTCTTCTACCTCCTCCCATTCAAAACCCTCATTAAGGGTCCTTTGATCCTCTAAACAAAGACTATCCCAACACAATTGAACATCGAAATCATCGAATCCACCAACCCTATCATCACCATCATCATCATCATCATCATCATCATCATCATTCACCATAACCCGATCAATCTCATGCTCATCCTCGCTACTCGAATCCGAATCCGAATCAGAACCAAAATCAACAATCCTGAGTCCCCCAGATTGTGAATTATTGTTATTCTGGGCTTCAAATTCAAACCCTAACCCTAATTGGGTTTCACCGTGAAGATCGCAAACGACGCCGGAAAAGGGGTTTATGGTGAAATCGTGATGAAAGGAGCGAGATTCGAAGAGATCGGTGACGAAGCAACTCACTGAGTCGGAATCGGAATGGTAATAAGAATGATGATCTTCTTCTTCTTCTTCTTCTTCTTCGTCTTGGAAAAGAGACATGTTAAGAATTGGATCCATGTGTTGTGTATTTTAGCGACGAGAAAATGATGCAATGAATCTTTTTTCTTTCTCTGATTCTTCTTCTCACGAGGTTTTCTATCTATTGTGTGTCACACAAAAAAACAACGTTTGTGAATTTCGTTTTTTCCTTGGATGTTGATATTTTATGTCATTGTTATTTATTTCACTTTTACTTTGTCTTTTTTTTTTTTTTTTATCTCCAAGGCTTTGAAGACTTAGCCTAGTTTCTATTAAGACTTAGATGGGGATGTAATTGTGTGGTCGGGTTCACTATTTTTTTGGTATTTTAGGAACCGAACAAAAGGGAATGGGTAGATTCAAATCGATTTATGTTAAATTTTGTCATGTGTATCTAGGTTTGATATTATGTTATCCTTTCTCTATAGACTTATCTTTACTTAAATGTAGGGGTAGAAACAAGTCAAGTTGACCTTGGCTTAGCTCAACTCGTTAAGGGTTAAATCGAGTCGAATTTTGAGTTAAAAAAGACTATTATATTAATTTAAGAATGACTTAATCAAAGATTACAAACTTTCGAACTGATTAATGAATTCAAATTTATGGTGTTCACTAGCTTAGATAATGATCATCCATACATACATGTAATTAATATATAAATGAGATTTTTAAATCTATTTGAATGAAATTTTAATATAGATAATGTTTTGTACATTAATATAAAAAGTATATTGATATAATAATTATATGTGATTATATATTTAATATGTATAAATTTAAAGATTTGACAAAGATTATGACAGACATGCCATAAACAGACAAGACAAGCAACATAATGAAAATCCAAACTCTTAATAGTCCCAACTATGAAACGGGTAAATATAGAAATTGAAATATAGTAAATTATTGAAAAGAAAGAGAGGGCATATTTTGAACCCAAATTTTCTATACCAGAAGTGTTTTATGCCTCTATACCAACCTAATAAGATTTTGCTTAGTAATAAATATCACACCTCATTTTAGTTCACATTAATTATCATACTGACACATTTAAGTAGTTAACAAAACATCATTGGGTTGGTATAGAAGCATAAAAAACTTTTGGTAAAGAATATTTGGAAGGTGGATTTTGATTGAAATGGATCAAAAGAATCCACTTGCAGGTCCATATCCTTCCATATTATTATTATTGAAGGCAAGGTGATTCATCATGCCACCATTGAACAAATTATTTGACAGCATCATGGACTGGTTCTGAAGCATATGTGGTGGTGGTGGTGGATACATCGGAAACTGCTGAGGTAGTGGTTGTGGCTGCATAAACTGTTGAGGTGGTGGTTTTGAATTCACAGGAAACTGCTGAGGTGGCGGTTGCACCTGAAACTCCTAAGTTGGTGGCTGAGGTGGTGGTGTCAAAGGGTTGTTTGAAGAAGATGCACCACCTGTAAAAAAGTGAGGAGGAGGTGGGATAGCAGCAGCAACAGCAGTAGCACCCTCAACAATATTCTGCCTTTCAACAACACCAACCACATTCTTCTTCAGATTCTCAAGAGCCGACTTCAATTGATCAACTCGTTCTCCATTGATCTCTTCAATTGGAGCAGCCCACCAGAAACGCTCTTGTGCCTCTTTCCTTTGCTTAGCCAACTCTTCACTACACTTCTTCTCAATCTCAAGTTCTTCATTGATCCGATTAATCTAATCATTAAACTCCTGAACATTAGCATTTCTATGAGCCTCAAGATATTGTATGTTCCCCAGGTTCAGTGGTTGGTCCCTCATTTGATAGCGGTCTACGACAACATCAATATTAGGGTCGCCAAAGGAGAAAGCCTTGTTTGTAGGAGAAAAGACAACTAGCCAAACTTTTGCATCACAAAGAGTGCAAAGCTCGCTCGCTTTCTTGAATAGCCTAGTGCGGCGTTTGGAGAATGTGACTTGTAGGTTGTTGTCTTTGGCTATCATTTTCATCTCAATCCTTCTACGACCCTTGTTCTTCTTTGGGTTACTAGAGCTAGGGATTGGGTTACTAGAGCTGAGGATTGAGTTAGACATGGCTCAATGAAAATGGATGCTTAGGAAAAGATAGGCTATGAGAGATACATTACATCTCAATCCTTATACTCTTTTGGCAATGAAGTTTATACTACATCTGATGTTATTAAGTCAACTTTTTGTGTTTTAAACTAAATGCATGTATATAGAACAAATTCATTAATTATTTCATTCTTATCTTTGTTTGAATGACAAAATAGTTTTATAAGGTTAAATGAAATGTAAATATATACTCATATTATTTGTATATATGTAATATTTATACAAAGAATATAATATTTTATGATAGCACTTGAGCATGAAATTCATGTGTTCATCATACATAAATAAAACAATTCAAAATTGGTAAGATTTTTGTGTATTAATGATAAATCAAAGAAAGCATTGCTATATTATATGAATTCCTTTTGTGAAAAGATACAACAATTGATGATAATGATTAAAAAACACAACAAAATAATTTGGTAACAATTAACTTTTGTTAATCAAAATTAGTGACGCACCAAAAAGAGATATGATCATCAAAGGAGAAGTGAACTAATTATGATTACGAGTTGAATTCGTAATTTTCGCGCGTAAGCTCTTAAGGAATATTAAGGCCCTTATTTTTATCTTCTACTTATTCTACATAATTGTTTTGCCATTCATTAATTTGTTTGCTACATTCTATCTATATTTCTATGATCTTATAATATCTTATATTATATTATAATAACTAATAGGCGTTAGTCTCATAGTGTATAATCCAATTGGATACCCAAGGTTAATGGTTCGCTTACTGGGAACAACATTTGTTGGGATGGGCATCTATGATTACTTCATTACTCAAAAAGTGAGGTGAGACCCTTAGTAATATCAAATATTATATTATATTATGAGTTTAAAATATGTACACCGTTAGTGTAAAGTTTTTTATGCTGTCAGCACACCATCCACCATTGATTTGTATTACTTTTGTTTGAGGGTCAATGATAATTAACATATGAATAATTGATGATTTACTGACAGTATAAAAAACACTTACACTATCAGAATATAAATATTAAATCCTTATATTATATACATGTCTCCAAAATAAATGATGATAGTTTGACCCATTTTAAGTTTTTTTATTAGAACAAGGAATACTTCAAAGGATACAGTGTAAGAAATAATTAAAATTAATTTTTTAATATGTAATAAGAAATAATTAAATTTTAAATAAATGTGTTCCAGCCGTAGTTAATTTATAATGTATGATATAGTGTATGATAAATAGCTTGTATGTCAATTATTAAGTGCAAATAAAATAAAAGACTCGGTGTTGTTTGCCAATTTATTCACGAAAAAATTCAAGTAATTAGCCATTGATTTTATAAAACAAAAGTGCCATATCTTAAAAAAATGTGGTCTCACACAACAACGTAATTTTTTATAGTAATAAGTGAAATTATGTTTTATAGTTAAAACTTAAATTTATTAAGATCAATAAATCTATTATAATTTATATAAAGCACGGTAAATTTAAGAATGTATACACAATACATGGGATACTAGCTGCTAAAGTACATGACAACTTAGAAATAATGTTTTTATTTGGACGAAAAGATAAAGTTAATCTACTTAAATATTTAGAATATTCTAAAAGTAAGATACACAACTTTTATTTATTCTTATACAAAATAAATATTAAAATATGTAGATTATTTTATTGTTTTAACTTTTCTTTAGACTTGTGTAGAATAGATCACCACTTCTTATGCATACCCATTAACTCTTCTAATAAAATCTCATTTTAATCTACTGTTAAAATAATAGATATAAAGGAATTCTCTTAAAATATAGGGAAAAGTCTATAAAAATATATTAAATTTTATGATTTTTTTGTATTTTGATAACGATTTTCTTCGAATATCAACATTGACTAAGTTACATTGTTGCACTGTTATTCTTATAGTTCTGATTGCAACGATTTCCTTATTGTCTTTGACTAATTTAATAAAATATTTATAAAAACCAATTTCACGAACATGTAAAATTTAATGGTTAATTAAGAATAAAAAATAGTTTAAGTCGAGAACTCACAAAAGCAAAAAGTTCAAGAGAATTTTACGCACTTTTCCTTCAAATCTAAGCATACAAATCTTCAAAACTAAAAAATTAAATTATTATTATTATTATTGTTATTTTTGCTACACGTATTTTCTGTTCGACAAATAATGATAGAAATTGATATGAATGGTAGATTGGGAAGATCATTACAAAAGACCAAAACTATAAACTCAAAATAGTCTTATAAAAAACACTTGGGTTAGCATTAAAATATGAACTTATCTAAAACATTATTTTAATAACATTAAATAAAAAACATTAAACCATGGATTTAATGTATTAATTTAAATAAAAAATAAAATTGATTACTGTTATTAGAATAAATAATAATGGGTTTCATGTATTTATATGTATTTATTTAATCTAGTCAATTTATAAATCTAATAAGTCGAGATATACTTGATTTAAGTTCGGTTCATTTATTTCATGAACTTAATTTTAACTCAAGTTCAACTTGTTTGTTTTATAAATCAAATTTATCAAAGAATTGTGCTTATAAAACTAGAATTCCTAGAATTGAGCTAAATAATTTATCGAGCTAATTTTAGCATTGTGAAATTCATGATCATGAAGTCGGAAGACCATACATGAAAATTGGAACTCCCAGAATTGTGCTTATAAAACTCTTCCTATAAAGTCAATTAATTCAGAAACTTCAGTTATATCCAAGTAGATAACACATAGTTTTAGGGTTCAATGGATGAGGTCCTAAGGCACCATAAATTATTTAATCATAGTAATATCATACGAAAAAGATCATATAATTTAACGAAAATTCGACATAGTTTTACATTGGCCACTGATAATTAAATACACTACGAAATTCCAAATATGCTAGTGCATTGCGAAATTCATGATCATGAAGTTGGAAGACCAGACATGAAAATTGGAACTCCCATAATTGTGCTTATAAAACTCTTCCTATGAAGTCAATTAATTCAGAAACATTAGTTATATCTAAGTAGATAACACTGCAGGTTGTTGTGCTTGCTCTTCTACCTGTAATCTTTTATAGTACTTGACAAGAACATTCCATCCACTTGGACACATAAAACCATCCGGCGGATTCTCCCCGCTTCTCGCATAAGCTCGCATCTGGGGAAAAAAAATTAATCACCAAAACAAATGTAAGGAATAGTCATTGAAACACAATTCTTTCAGTTTGATAGAGAATCACAAATTGGTTCTTACATATTAATTTGTGTTTTTTGTGTGAATTGGTTCATATAAAGAACGAACCATATTTTCACTTAAAGTATAAGTTAAATAAAGAATTAACAAATAAGAAATAATTTTATTTTGGAATATTTCTCCAATGCTGAGTATATCTGTAACATATCAGTATTTGACAGGATAAATTACCGCGTACTAAGTGAAGATGATGCAAGTGAGTAGAAAAGTAACATTGTGAACAAGATATAAAGGGATTTGCTATTTCACTTAGGTTATGCCTTTTAAAGGCACATACTTTAGTATTAAAGAAATGTAAAGTAAACAATAAGGTTGTTGGAGCCTTTAAAATATTTTAATGAATGGAATGGAATCAGATACCTTGGTTCCAGATATAAAGAGGAAATCTTTAGAACATGTGGGATCAAAAAATGCCATTTTATTCTTTGTAGTGTCATAAGCTGCAACCTGTAGTTCAATAATGTAAAACATGGTAACATTCATCATCATATAACTATGCTATAATATCTTTTATAATATATAATTCCTGAAATGTGCAATAGAAGTGGCCACTTCATCTATTTTGAGTCCTTTTGGTTTGCTTTGTTAAGATATTTAGGAAGAGAGATCTGTTGTCTCAGATCCTGTACCATATATTGTCCGACGCCAATGACAATGAAGCAAAAACAACAATAATAATGAAGTTTTAAATTTTTTTAATTGACATTACATGTTTTGTTTGACGCGGGACATCGTATGGGACATGATCTGGGACAACAAATCTTTGTTCGATATTTAGAGGCTTTTCAAGCTCTCCTTAACTGACTTTAGAGAATTTTAACATCTAGAAGTTTGTGTCATTTCAATATATATATTAATGTTTAGCATTTTGCACCTTTTGTCTCTTATACTTGGTGATTCTTATCATGTATCTTATTGCTAGAGTTTGAAAATGACATATAGATTAATGAACCAGGAAATTAAATATCATTTTGAAACTCGAGCAATGAGATACATGGTTTGCATCACTAAGCAATAGATTTGATGAAACTTAGCACAAAATATGGAGCATGAACCTATAGACATTTGTGAGAGTTATTATATACACTACATTACTTACCCGGAATGGCAAAACTTTAAGCTTCTCAAGACCAGGAGCAACACTCAGCACCTTTTTCCCATGATCAGGGTCATATAAATCCCTTTTCTCAGTTGGGTGACCCATTCCAGCAGGATCGCGGCCGACAATATAGAAGTTGGCACCTGCATTTATCCGTGCCTTCGCATGCCATTGTACTTCAGTTGGACCTGCATAATGCATAGGTGATGGAAATATGGCGACTATGGTAGTCTCAGGATCAAGAACTCCATCTTCTAGGACCTGAGAAGAAACAAAAAAACTTGATCACGAGTAGGTAGTTTCATGATTATGCAATGAAAGATCAATAGATCACAGATTTTGAATGACAGTTCAATCACTTCCAAGGTCATTTCTTAGCATATCATGTTATAGCCTAAGAAGAATGGGTACATTGATATAAAAAATTACGGAAGTATGCAACACGATGCGTATCGGATACCAATATGACAATCATTTTGAAGTATCGGTGGTATAGCACATGGTACATCATTATTACTCAATTGTAATCACCTTGCTATGTTGCTCCATCCTAACATCCAAGGGCACATCATCAGCCTTTGTGAAACCTCCTAAAGGATGAAGCAATAAAATCGGATTTCGGTAGCCCATTTCCAACAGTTGTTTACGAGTATCGTTCATTAACAAGGCATGACCATTGTGCACCGGATTTCTTAATTGAAAAGCAAAAACTGCATCAGCTTTGCGCCTATCGAATTCTTGGCGAAGTTGTTTCGGAGATAGTCTGTAGTTATCAAGACCATCATTATATTTGATAGGTTGTATCACTTCCAAATCTCCTCCGATAAGCCAATTTCCGGATGGAGTAATCACCTCCTCAACATAAGGCAATCCCGGGGCAGTTGTTCCCCAAGTTCTAGCTATTCTTTCTTCCTTGTTATGCTTGTAGATTTCAATACTGCAAAGAACTTAAACGGTCAAAGAAAACTAAGACACCATGAAATAAATTTATTTAGAAAGCCAATGCATTTCAAATAATCTTATTCTAAATAACATATCCACAATATGAGCAAATCAGAAAATTAAAGAGAAGAACATTGATCCTCCAATTATTAACATATGAAATCTGAGTCTCTTGTCTATCTTCATCGAAACTCTTGAAAATGCTCTCGAATCTGCACTCCATTGAATCTAGTCCTCCTTCCATTCTCACAAACCTTAACATGGGATTAAGTTGCTACTTACAAATTTGTCTACCAATGGATAAATTCTACTATGCTTTTCTCAAGATGAACTCCACCTAATAACCAAGAGTGTTTGCTGCTAGCATTGCTCTTTTCATATTTTATCTAACCATCTGAACAACTTGTAAGGTGGCTTTGAAACTTTATTAAAATCTACTATGGAATGTTAAAATCGCATTTGGTTGTTTCAAATGGAAGTACTCCTAACATAACATTTTTGCTCATTTCATCTTTTTAATTAGTAAATCATAACAAAATTCAGAGTAACATGTCAATTTGGTCTCTAAGATCGGCTATTTAGAACCAATGACATTACGAAACGTCAATTTGGACTTAAACTTCGCACATTGTTAATCGATTTGGTCCCTGATGATCAGGACTAAATCGATTGACAATGTGCATACACATGACCAAATTGCTCGATGGTGTTAATCTCAAGAACAAAATGTACACTTCACTCAAAATCCATATGGTAAAAATTGAAGATTTGACCAACCTTCTAAGAATAGCAACACAATCTCCATCTAGCCCAACCAACCCCACATTAGAAGAAGACCCAATTGTCCCTTTTGTTTCATCATCAATAGCCAACACAATAGGGAGTGACATATTCACCAAAGAACCATTTTTCAACCTCAATGAATTGAAATGCAAACTTTGCAAATATTCATCCTCTCTCATGAACCCTTTTAAAGGACTAGCCCAACCTTCACCTATCACATGCACCCACTCAACATCAATCCTTGTTAGTTTCACCTTTGGAAGTGACTCAGCCTCTACCCTTTTAGCACCTCTCTCTCCCTCTCCCACCACTAGATCCACCAATGCCCCTCCATCAGGCTCTATCAAAGAACTCTTGATAATCAAGTTATCATCACCTTGCATTCTTGACTTAACCTTGCATGTGGTGATGATTAAAGGGTTGGTGTTGTAAATGGTTATTGGTCTAATCTTGGTGTTATAGTAGTTACAAAAACAAGTGTTGTTGTTGTTGTTGTTTATGATGTTTTTGTTTGCATGTTGGTGGTGAAGGTTGAAGTGTAGTTTAGTGGTTAGAAACATGATATAGCGAGGAATTAAATGATGGGTTTTGAGACAAAAATATAACAAGAGTGTGGTAGTAGTAGTAGTAATAATAAGCTATAGTTATTATGAAAAAGGTACAAGTATGTGTGAATATGGAGAATATGTTGGGATGATAAAAAGGGCACATATTGGAGTGTGTGGATGAGAAAAAAGGTGAAAAAATAAAGATGGAAATGGGGGACCATAAAGACAAAAAAGAGTGTAAGGAAGAAGGTACAACCGTTCAATGTTGAACACCACATGAAACTCAATAAGTGAAGAAGAATTATTGATAATGGAACTTGCTCAAGGGTGGGTAGTGATTAACATTGCTTTAAATTATGAATGGTTGATTCGGTCACAATATTGTGGTTGTTGTTGTCGAGTCATGATAATGGACCACATCGGGTTGTAACATGTATTAGACTGCATTTTAGTTGCATCATATCACATTAAATTCAAAAATAAATTATCACAAAATAAGCAATGATCACAATCCATGTCATTATAGTTTTAATGACCGAAATTACAAATGTGGTCATAATTGTGACAAATGATGTAAAAACTGTACCGTATCGGCCGATTCGACCGGAAAACTGATGAACTGGACCACTAAGCAGTACAACACAGATGTTGAACCGGCCAAGTATTAAAATTGGTCAAAATCGGTGAATCGTCCGATATTTGACTAAACCGGCCGGTTTATACACATATTTTTTTTAAAAAAAACTTAAAAAAACTCATTAAGCCATCTTTCTAACTCTTCTTCAACACTTCAAGGCACATGCTTTCAAGACATACTTAGATTACATTTGTGTAATCTCAGTGACATTTGTGTAATCTTGGAGTACTGTGACGATAGGATTTGGTGCAAAAATATAATCTCGATATGAGACAATTTTGGTTCTTTGGTGTTAATGTTAAAACTCCAAATTTATTTGTTTTGTAGAGTAAGTTTTGAACTTGTTATTTATTTATATTTTGCGGTTGTTAAGTGATACTTTTGGATTATATATGTTTTATAATTTAGAATGGAGCCAGAGAATATTATAAATTTGAGTATCTACGTTTTCATTTTTTATTATTATAGGTTTATACATATAAATATAATCAAGGTATGTCCGGTTTAACTGACATACGGTTTAATTATTGAACTATACCGGTTGAACTAATGTATCATGGTACCAATACCTAGTCCAATTTAATAACCGATACAGTTGTAACAACACTGATTATGACCATAACTATAATTTAAAACAATGGTCATTAGGTAAAGCTTAAGGCTCAAGTGAAGATTTGAGTCATTAACCTTACATGTTGAAGTTCGTTTGAATACTCCCTGAAGTTTTTTTTCTCCCTAAACCTCCATCTAAGTTTGAAGTGAAAACTTTAGTTTTAAGATGAAAATAATTTATCTCTTTATATCAGGAGATAATTTATCTCCTTTAGCCAGTAAAAATAAAATGACATGTATACTATTTTATTTACTTTGAGAAATATTTGTGTAAAAATGATCAAATATGACACATGTCATAATTTTAGTAACTAGAAGAGATGATTTATCTCCTTATACCAGAAGATACTTTATTCTCAGTTCTTTAGTTAAGAATAAAGAGGTAAGTTATCTCCTTCAGTCACTAAATGGTGATATGTGTTACTTTATCATTTTCTACAAAAATATTTTTAAAAACAAAATAAAACAATATATATGTCATATTTTTACTAGTTGAAAGAGATAAATTATTTGATAGCATGAGAAAATATTTAATTTTCTTTCACAATTTTTAAATGGTTATGGGATAAAATCAGAGAATTAATTTTCAGTTATTATCAATTAATTATTCACTTTTAGGACCAAATATAATAAATGAGCCAAACAAGAAAAACTTCAAATTTAAATTTTACTTTATTTTTTAGAAGGCGAGTTTCAATTATTCAACTTGACTTCACTGGTTTACGATATTCATTAATAATGTCTGATTCACAACTCATTTACATCTTTATGTTAATAATCTAACTATCAATACTAATTTATAATTCTATATTGTCATTGAATTAAATGCTAAAAGGCACAGCATATAGTATATAAAAAGCAACAACATTTATTTCACCATAATTATGTCCTGCTCCATATATTAGATTTGATTAGTCAAGAAAATAAATCTTAGAAAACAACTTGTTCTAAAAAATCTGTAATTTAATATATTTTTAACCAATCAGTTGGAGTGATATATAGAACACACTAGACCTTGTATTATGAACTAACAAGATGTTAATTTAGTGATATAAGACCCTACTAGATGACCAAAATGATAAAAAAGCCAATGATTCAAGTATTGAGAGCAATACTTGTTAGAAAAGGCAATCATGCACCCAAAAAGAAACCCAAAAGGGTAAGGTGATATTCTCGGTTGGATAAAAAAAAATAATATTATGCTATAAAAATATGTTAAAAGAAAACTTCATAAACTCAAATATATTTCTTTGGTTCACTGTGACACAATAATCTCTATTTTTGGGGTACAAAGCGGTTAATTTTTTTCCATATTACAAGTTGATCCTCTAAGTTCTTTGTAATATATCCTTCAAGTTATTTTCTATTTTCAAACGAGTCAAATAAGTTGTTTTTCCATTAGTTTTTGGTTTTAAACTTATTTCCTAACAGATATTTTCATGTTTAGCTGACGTGAAATTTGGTTAAAAATTGAAAGAGAAATCTGTCCAATAGAATAAAATGGAACAAAACATGTCACAGAAGCAAATTGAATCCAATATATGCATGGTATTGTCATTATTTTAGACAATATATTCTAGTATAAAACATAAAAATTAAAAAACTAACCGAAAATTTATTTCTAGGATCCTTTTTAATAGGACAAAAAAAAATAGTGTCCTTTTGATGTACATTAGCCTGTGAATTCTCTACTCAAAAGTTGGAAGAAAAACAAAAAGAAATATACAAAAGCAAAATCTTGTAAGATGAAGAACACATTTGAAGATTGATATAGCAATGTTATCATCAATCTTAAATTATGCATGATATATGACATTAAAATGATGTTGTCCACAACTACACAGAAAACTAGAAAATTATCATACCAGTTTCTACATACCTATGTACAACATCTATCTATGATAGGGCATTTCCCTACTTCATCTTTGGACAGAATATATACAGAAAATGTAAATTATGCAGATCATGGGTTACCAATATTGGCCACAAAAGGGACTAACTTTTTCTGATCCTTTCTCTTACCTAATGCACTTCTGTCCAATACCCTACCAAGAATCAGTCGAGTATTTTGCAAAGCAATCTCTCTTTGTGACACCACTGACTCGGTTGACATACCTTGTCCTCGCGAAGAGATTAGTCCCGATCCCATACCGTACTGCAGAGGGCCACTGCGTGCCTTAAAGGAGGCTTGTGGGGCAAGTAACTTATCTTCAGTTCCACCAAATCCGTTCTCAAATGAAGCAACTTCATGTGGGTGAGAACCAGTTAGTGAACTGCAACTTTGTAGAAGGGCTTCTAGTACACTTAGTGCCTCCCAACACAAAGTGCTTTCCACCAATTGGGACACAATTGCATAGATATGTGGACTCTGGGAAGCATCCATTGGAGTGTGCTGGAGTAGAGCTTTGAGCATAAGTAGAATGACGCGTTGATACTCGACTGGTCCCTTCTCTAGTAGCTTTAACAAGTGCCCAAAGGCCAAAGTGGAATGTTTCGGAAACCATTCATTGCACAGTAGTGGTGAAACACACGCCAGAAAATTATCAATGCTCTTAATCTCGCCTCGAGAGTAAATCACAAATACAGTAGCTAATTCCTCGAAAGATTTTGCTCGACACCAAATTGCGATATTGGACGCAACAGAGCAAGCCTTCTGATATTGATTTTGGAGTGGGGAAGCAGGACCTATCACTGGGTCTTTGCTGAGTTGAAGGCAGAGCCAGGGGAGTAATCCTATAATGTGCATCAGGAGTCTTGTCTCAGCATCACCAAATATTGAATCACATGAATGCACTGTTATGCGTGAGAGGACATCCATAGAGACACTGTGACTGACATTCGACATGAGTCCTTTAAGAACAAGAGGCTGTACCCCTTCAAATGCTGGCAAATTCCCCTCTTGTAAAGGTTCATAGCCACCTTTAGATTCTGTACGTTGAAATTCTCCTAAATCACTAGAATCAAGTTCATCTCTAGGCATGCTTGAAAGCAGCACATTTTCCGTTGTGCGATCACGGAAAGATAAACGGTCAATCACTTGAGAGAAAAGCTCTAGAACCTGGCGGTAGACATGGACAAAATCTGTGTGCATCATTGCAACACACCCCCAAAATAGCTGAGGATAGAGTATCACCTTCTCTGGCTCCATATTCTCCACCATAACTTGTAATGTCATTAAGATTTCCATAACAAATCCCAACACTTGAGGTAATGGATTTCCCAGACATCTATGGAGACATCGAAGAAGAGATACACAAGCATCACTTGTTACACTTGGTCGAAGTGCTCGGTAGATCTGATGTGAACGACAGGCAAGGTGTCTTGATGTGCACTCCATAGCCCATCTGAGAGCTTCTTCTCCCCAGGTCTCACGAAGGTCACCTTGGAAGAAGATAGCATCAACCATGCTCTGAACTAGGGCAGAAAGAAGTGCTGCACTAGGCAGCTCGGTTCTGACAACTGTGGGATCCTCATTCTCCCACATCATGCTTCCTCGCTTAGATTGTACATATTTAATCAGGCTCACAACCTGCTGTTTGTTCTCCCTATCATTATTCTCAACCTCATACTGCTCCAAGTGACGGCCCGCAAGGGAATATAGAAGATTAACAAGTAAATGCTGGCAATGCTCTAGCACAATGTCTTCTGAGCTATCCATAGAAACAAAGATGACATGAAAGAGTAGAGGCAAGTATTGGCGGAAGTCTTCATCATTCTCATATGCAATTTCAGCAAGAAGAATCAGTGCTATATCTGCATGTGTGAGTGAATGCTGCTGATGGCCCTGTAAGGCTGATTGAAGTTCTTTTGCACTCACAGCACTCCCAGCATGTACTCCATCTTCACCAGAGTTTGGGGTATCAACAAGATAATCTCCACTGTCCCGTGAAAGATGGCGGCTCCGCAAACTTCCTGTTGAACTTCTAACACCCATCAATGGTCCGGACATGTTAACCAAAGCTGGAAGGAGCTGCCCAGACCGCCCTGCACTTACTGGAACAATATTCAACTCTGGAGGCATTGGACTTAGTGGACCTGAGACACTCCGGCCTGTCATACCTGCTGTTCTCCAGCTCAAGCTTCCACTAACATTTCTTAGTGGTCCATCAAGAGAACCCCTTACAAGCAATGGGGACATGTGTGGTTGGTTATCCATAACAGAAGCCATTTGGGCCACAGCAGGACCTTGTGAGAACTCTAACACAAAATTTGCACTGGCATCCCCCTTACTTGCAGTTGGACCGACCGGCTCAATGCTATCCTCCAGTAGTCGCTGAGACAATTGAAAAACTAGGTGATCTATAGTGCGCTGAGGGCATATCCTTGCTAAATATAGGCTTACTCTTTTTGCAACACTGAAATATGTAGCAAATGCACCACTTATTTCAGTTGATGCATTTGAATCACAATCTTCAATGCCTTTTGTGATCAAGAAATCTAAGACAGGACTAATATTCCTATTTTTGCTAGCAATTGTGCTCCAAAGTTTCTCAATTTCATCGGGAAACTGGTCTCCATGTCGCCATGTTACATAGTAAAGACTTTTCAATAGCCTTTCACTCCAGCCTTCCTTGAGCTTCCAGAAATTAAGGTTCTCAATCCATGGAGCCATGCATGTTAAGACCTGATGTTGAGCAATTATATCAACAGCATCTAATTGCCTCTGCATAATCTCCTCACAAAGAAGTTGGCTAAGTTCAGGGTGATCTTTGGCAAGTTTACAGGAAAGCTTGTATTGGAATTGTTGGTAAGAATCAGGAAGGTTGCCAACTACAGCAGCTCGATAACCTCCTGAGCCCTCAATGCCATCCTCAGCCCATTCACGAACAGAAAGTGTCTCGAGCATCTGAAGGGCATCATCACGAATTTGTCTTGATGGGTCCACAACCTTGTAAAGGATCAAACTTAAGAGTCTCTGTATTTCACAATTTGGTATCTCTTGACGCATGTACACCTCAGCCAGTACACTGAAGTACCCATCAGCTACAGAAGAATTAGAGTAGTAGCACTACAAAAAATTTAGTTGTATAAGCCTTAATGTCAATGAAAAAATATATAGGTCAACATAAGAAATAACACAAGGGAAGCAATATAAAAAAATTTGAAATAAATGAGACAAATTAAATACTTCAAGACAAGATAAAAAGGGCATGGTGAAAGGAATCTTGGTTATGCAAAAAATTAAAAAAACAAAGTGCATACAGAAAAAAATGATATTTCATCCTGTTCATGTTATTTGAACAGTACCATAGGGAGACAACATATAACCAGTCCAATGCCCAAACCACTGATGACCAGAAGAGGTGGAATTGTTGAGTTTAGTGATACATGTTAAGGCCTTTTGGATTAACACAACCAATTATTATGGTGAGATAAGCTGCCAGACTTCATGTTGTTTGTTAAGGATAAAGTTAACATAGCTACACCTTTTTAATAGAAATCTGGATTGGAAGGGTTACAAGCCTGCTTCAAATCCTGACTTGCTTTGTGCACTCACGTTTCTTTATCATCTTTATTGCCTCAAAAGGGTCACTGGGCTTTGGCTTGTGGGTGGAAAGGTATGATCAGGTGAAGCAGATAACTAAATCATATCCAAAAGAAATATGGAGTTTGGATTTTGAGATTAGGGATTCGCTAACCATTGCCCTTAGTTTTCAAATAACGGGAAATTGTGTTCTCATGAGGTAATAGAAAATATTTAGTTTTTCAATGTTCACTTCCTTTTTTGGGTTGCTTAAACATTGCCATAGGGATATGATTGGCAAAACCGATAAGATTATTATTCTCTAAATGCCACTATACATCATATGTTAATAGGCATAGTGAGACAATTTACTTTTTCTTTTGCTTAGTTTGATAAAGAAGTCAATTTGTGTATGTGAGTACCTTCATTAACCCTGAAAAGTAATATAAAAGCACCCACCCAGTGGCTTCTAAACAATAATACTGCCTCATTCTTCAATAGGTGCACAAAGCTTATAGACATGTGATGCACAATACAGTGTAAAGATACTACCTGGTCAATACAAGAGGGAAACAAGTCCAAGTTTGTAAGCAAAAGATTCTTCAAAGCCAATTTTGCTAAAGAAACACGGTGATGGCCACCCCTAAGCCTATCACGGCCAGCATTTCCACGGCCACTTTCCCCCTGATACTTGGTATACGATGGAGTTCTTGGATCAGCTGGTGAGAAACCAAATGGAGCCCTTGGTGTAGGCTCTAAAAACAAACCATTAATCCAAGATATCACACGGCCACTCATTTTCCTTGCATTGTCATCGAAGCACGGTCCATATAAAATAGATGCTATTGCATTCATGGATGCCCACTGGATTGCCTCAACCTGTTCATTTAATTCTTTGTCAAATGATATTTTATCCACAGAATCTTTGGATCGTGCATGTTGAGAAGACTTGTAACGATCAACTTCACGTCGATAATCACTAACACTATCTTGGCTCCATGTACTTCCTGTATCATCACACCAGGAGAGAAGAAGATCAAACAGACGCTTTCTAGTTCTAACATCAAATTTCTCTGATCTTGAATCAACGAACTCAGGAGCTAAAGATCTTAGAACACTAGCAAGTGCATAGCGGAATGGTTGCATATCTTGAAAAGTTTCAGGGGGAGATGTTGAGATAAGTCTGGTCGTGTCATCAATGAATTTAAGATAGTGGAGGCGGAACACCGGCTTACGGGCTAGCATGCCTGGCCATATATTTTCTGCAACAGTACGATATATATTTGCAATGTGGATACGGAGTTCTTCACGACGGGCCTTTTGACTCTGTATCCATAAAAATAACTAGTCAGTACCAATGACTAATTCAAAAATTGAAGAGATGAAGCAACCAAGGGAATAATTAAACAAAGATTTCAAAATTTTAAAAATGTTTTTTATTTCTTTTATTATCACAAATCACAATTTCCTTATCATTTATACGTTGATAGAACTAAATCAAACCAAATTTTATGGATCCATAACCTACCTTCCACTTTGGTTTTCCTTCGGTCTCAGAAGAAACCTCTTCAATGAAAGATGCAAGCTCGCCAAACATGATTTCACATGCCTCCAAATGTGAGCGGCCAAGAGCCATGGTGGCTGCATGCTATATGAGAAACCTTAGCATTAAGTAGAAACATCAAAGTAGTGGACAAACACTAAAAGAATTAGCAAATGATTCTTGAAAATCTTCATAATCAGACTGTTAGATTTTGTTTGTGAAGATGGACTTGTGGATAAGTTTAGTGAGGTATACTTACAACATGTACATCAGATCCAGATTTGAGTGAAGGGAAAATAAGATGGTAAAGATCTTTGGTTGCTGCAGTTCCACTGGACTCTCGAGCAACTGGTGGACATGAACAGACAAACATGGCATACATAAGCCACTGGTCAAGTTTACTATCAACATCTTGTGATTGATGAGCTTTTCCACCTAACTCAACAGGTGTGATATGAGCAAGACGTTGCATAACCTCTACCCTGCTCAGAGACAAGAGATATTACAAAGTTTTGCATATGAATAAGAAAAACAGACTAGAGGCAAAAAGTTTTTTTTTTTGGGGGGGCAAGTGAATAAAATCACCTTTTCTCCATTATCATCAATTACCCACTGCTTTGTTTCATGAAAATTACTGTTCAAAAGTACTAAAACGTTTGTTTTCATTGTTAACCTAGAAACTCAAGTACTTGATCAAAAAATGAGAGACAAAATTTATCCCTGATATTCATTATTACCAATTTGACACTATACTCAGTCATGCAGAAAAAGATATTTATGGGTAACAGCCTACAATTAACACAATTATATCTTTTGTCCATATCATAGGGATTCGACAAAGTTTACATTGGCTGTTGATAGTCTGGCACAACCCTCCTCTTTTATCCAGGGTTGGGATTGGCTATGTCTCCTAATTTGGATTAACATATTTGATCTCTTAATCCTTCTACATTGTTTTTGTTCAATTATTTTTTCTCATTTTCTAACTCCGTCTTTGAATAGGGTTACTGAGGAATCCTGATAAACCCCTCGGAAATCCAAAGATTATTCTAAGGTCAAGCCTTCTACTTTACTGCGGTAGCTAATGACTAATAGGATTAAATAATTCATACTAATGAAATGCTACCACGTATGGCTCCTGATGTGTTATGCGCCTATTACCTATTATGTGGTGCTTGCTATCACATCTTCATTGTTCTGCTGCTGTTTATTTATGTAAAAGAATGTTAGGCTATTTTAGCAAATATTGAGTGTACCCTGGCCCTTCGACCAATTTTTGTTCACTAGCTTCAGTGGTTTTGGTAAAAGTGAAAAGGCTAAATTTTAGAAACCTATTTTCTTCCTGGCTACTAAACTATAAGACCAGAATCCTTTTTGTTTGTTTTTTGGATCTCTTTGCCCATTATATATGCAAAAATAGCTCTGGTACTACAGTGCTTCAACTTCATCAGAATATAAAGAAAAAAGAAACATATACTTACTTAGCTTCCTGAATGGAGCTTGGGCAAAGCTCAGCAGCATATTTGACTAACTCACTAAGACACCGAGCCCACCTGTTCTTGTCAGGGCTCTCAAATATTATAGATTGAAGTGTAACATCAGGTGGAATGGTATCAGGTTCTCGTTTCAAATCAAATGGTCGGCCTGAGTCCCAATAGCAATTCTGAACTATCTCGTCCTATAACAACCAAGATTTAAATTTTTATGACATAAAGACTTGATCTCAAATGTTTGAACCTAAACAAATAAATACATAAAATGACAAAAAATATCATTCTGATAAAACTGAACCTTAAAATAAAAATAGACAAATTTGTACCCCATGTTCTTCGAGAACATCAATTATAAATATTGGTTCAGCTTCATATTTCAAAATATGATTTGGTTGCTCGTGTATTCTCAGTTCCCGAATATCATTCCTCAGTGCACGAACACATCGCAATAATTCCAATGCTGTGTGCCTAATTTGACTATCAACAGAACTTAGAAATATGAGGCCAACTGCGTCAATTTCTGATGCACGGAAATCAATTGCTTCGCCTGATTGTTGGAAGGAAGACTTTCTGAATCGTTCAGTTTCACGCCCCAGAGATTTTGCATCTGCATCAAGTTGCATTCTATCATCTATTAGACAAGATCTCCAAAAGCGCAAGAGTTCCAACAGACGTGCCAAAGATGTTTGGATGAGAAGAGGGAATTCATCAGGAAGTCGTAATACGAAGTTGGCCATCCCTTTCATTACTGCAAAACGACGGTGGGGTAGGTATTTCACAATGCGGTTTAGTACTTGAGCTGCTTCCTCGCGAACACCAGGATCAATACTTATTCCATGCTGTGGTATTATTTCAGTAATTTTATCACTTCGCCCCACTTCTTCTATTAAATACGGCATGCACTTAAGCACAGAGCGAAATAAATAGCCTTGAGACTTTTCCTTGGTTACAGCTTCTTCAAAATAGCTACTTGTTAATATGTATGTTCCATGATGGCAATAAAAAAGTCAATAGTAAAAGCAATACAAAATATAAATAATTTGTAAAATAAGAATAATAACTAGAAAGGAATGCATGTCCTATGCAAAGAAGTTGTATTTTCAATTAATCAATCTAACATTTTTTGCAATACCACTAAGCATATTTTAGAATGTTCTGAAAAGTAGTCCCAGATATCTATACTGCCTAACTTCCCATATAGCCAATTACTCAAATTTTGTAAAAAGCTAATTACCCTAAAGATATCGTATCTAAATAATATTTATTCTTCAAACTTTAGTTGTATCGAATCAAGAATAGTGCTCCAAAGCCCCTATATGTAACTTACATAAGTTACTTCTTTTTAAGTTAGAAAACAAATTTGATTACTGACAGAAAACAGAAATGGAGAAGGTGATAAAACTTCACCCATGAGATGAAACCAAGGAAACAAGTGCAAACAGCAAAGTAAAAATAAACTGTGATGTTCCACAATATCTCTGTTGACCCACCAAAGATGCATGCGTAAGATATTAGTTGTGAATGGTAAAAATCTAAGTAAGACAATCCTATCAAATAGAAGTTGTAAAGAAGTAATTTTCAGTTTCGATGTACACATTTTATACTCTATTTCATGTCACACAGAAAAATAATAACCTAAAGCAGCCTTTTTATATTGTTTTATGCTACTGACAGCATATCTAGCTGGCATACAATAGCTGAAGCAATTACCTATAGTAGTCCTTGAAGATGTCAAAAGAGCTTGACTATAGGCTCTGTGACATGACCTTAGTATTGACTCAATTGCAGCTTTGACTTTTGGGATGTAGTGGCCAATATCATGACCTGCTCATTCAACAAAGTTGTTAAGTTTTCCTGCAGAAATGGACCTCTAAAAATAATAATTCTAATAATTTATAACCATGTAAGAATATATTTTTGGCCTGTGACTATTTGTACCTTTAAAAATATCCAAACCAAAATGCTGACTTGAAGGCAACATGACAATAGCGAGCAAGGCACGAAGCCCAATGACTTTTGCTTCACTAGGGCTGTCTTGCTTGAGCAATTCGAGTATCATATGGTTCATGGTAAAATCAAGGTTATGTTCAGCTATAGTTACACAGAACTCAACAAGTTTATCATGTTGGACATCCTGAGTAAGCAATCCTTTCCTTAGCACTGCTAAAAGCTGTGAAGTTACACTGTCTAGGTAGTCCCATATGCGATTTGGGGCCTGGTTAGCAGCATGGACACTCAAATAAAATCGTAAAACTCGATGAAGACAATCCAAAGCCATGAAACGGTGATTCTTATCCTGTACGATGCAATTCAAACAAGGGAACAGAAGCATTAAAAAAATCATAATGGAGAGAAATAATAAAGTATCTATCAACTCTAATTACCCACTTGTACAAAAAAAAAGAGTGGGATAAATTATATACATGCTTTCATCACGGAAATAAAATTGACATTCTATCACCCTACTTTACTTTGCCTGTTAATTGGACTAAATGCATTTGGAGACTCTTAAAAGAGGATACAGTAAGGATGAAGAATATTGAATTCTTTTTTAAGCAAAATGACTATTTGGAATGTCATTTTTTCACCAAACAAAAACGCAACACCTCTTACTAGCAAAAAAACACAACCAACTGGAAATTTATGGAAAACGTATAAATACACATGCAATATTGCATTAAATTTAACAAAAGACACTTTTCACCAAGTTGAAAAGATTAAAACCTTAATATCAACAACTATAAGGATGATAAATATAAATTTGTCATTAGAAGTTGTCACGCTAAACTTTTAAACAATCCCAACCTTATAAAGAAGGAAGAAAGCAAACATAACAAAATATTTTCTTAATTGTGAACATAAAGATTATCTTTCTTTTATAATGCAATAATTAGTTTAACAGTAATGAGTCATAATTGATAATTAGCTGACGCCTGAGCATTTCATAATGCATTGTTTATGTGAGATAACTGTCCAAATCAATTTCAAGCTCAAATTTCATTTAATGTTTAATGAAATAAACTTGGAATCTTTATTGTTTGCCGTGATTCAAAATTTCAAATGTAGATAACTGAATTTAAACCTATGTCATTTGAACTTACCCTAAGGAGTTTGTAGAGTTGCTCCATGTGAGAACTTAAGTTGTTGTGAAATATTTGAGGATCACCAAGACACAGAAGAAGAGTTACCAATGGGTACCCAACCTGGATAGCAACATGAGATAAAAACTTCAGCATATGTGGCATTCGAAGGCAAGTAAAAAAACTGGTAAGATAATCACTTACTGCAATGTGTTTGCTCTGTTTATCCATCCAATGCACGAGCTGAACCCTCATACGTCCAACAGCTTCGTACCACAATGTAAGTGCGGGCTCTACACCAGAAGGGGGCCACTGGCCTTTCCCACCATCTGCAAGAGGTGCTAGGATATTTGAAACCATATTGCATAAAGCATGGTGAAGCTCACTTTTCCGTTTATGAGGAGCACGATTTAAAGGGTTTGCTTTTGCCACAAAGGAGGCAGATGCATTCAGTCCACCTTCGGTTTTAACCTGAGAAGAAGCTTATAACTAAACCAATATCATGAAACACTTTCCAGGAAACCACTAATTTTTACACATACCCCAAGCTTCAGGTAGCGCATCCCATTAATTATGCTAAGTGTTTCACTTCTAGCGGCACTTGTGTCAATTCGACGGGTATTGAGTTCCATGAAAAATCGCTCAGTAACAGAACTAAACCTGTAAAAACAATAAAATGATACAATGAAATAACAAAACAAATTGTAGGCAAGACACAAAGCAAGACAATAAAGGTTCAGCCTCATATTCTTAAAGCACAAACATGCATGCCAAACACATAACCATTTAAAAATTAAAAAGCTTTACAATTCAGGATTCCAAATCTGAAATATAAATTTCATTTCTTCTTCGTCAATCATTAATTTTTTTTCTTTAAAAAATCTTTCTCCTGAGTCCTCATGTACACCTTTGCTACCTTGCCGCAAGTGAGCCGACCGGAGATTTAGAAAGTAACAACAGAACAATAGTAATCAGACTATAGAATGTGTGAGAGATAGAGAGAGCATGAAAAAACCCAATACAGAGCATACCCATACGCATCCGATTTCGCTTTTCAAAAAGGAAAGCTGAATGTAAGATTAAAACTGAAAGTCTGAAACATGCCCTACCACAAGAGGATTCAACTCTCAATAATCATCTCTGTACCAGTAGCACCAATTTTCGTTTTTTAATAGAATCTAGTGTCATTGTTTTCTCCGTAATGAGTATCAGTATAAAGGCATCAACTAAATATTCAAAACAGTGTTTAAAATCGATCAGAGTTCAACATATAATTCATCAAACCACACAAAACTATGTGCACAAATAAAAAAATGAATCTGATTAATATAATAACATAGTCATCATATCTTTTTTAGAACAATCCTCAGACTGTTAAAATAATTACAACTCCGATAAACAAGATACCTGATCCGGGATAGAGCACCTAAGAGTTGAGCAACTAAGTCCAGAAGAAGCCCCCTTAGATCAACCAACGAGGGATACTCAACCTGACTAACAACCCTGCAACAAAATTCGACTAAGTTCACCCCATCATTCCTATTTTTTTCGGTAAAAGTGATTATAGTATCATATAAATAAGTTATCAGAGAACTCCTATTTCCATAAATCCATCTACAACGACAGCAACAACAATGGCATTACCTGTCCGCATTAATTAGCCAGTCAAAAACAAAATTCTCGAGGCCGGACCACAGCTTCTCTGTAGTAATAATAACGAATTAAGACTTAATAACCGTTACCACGGAAAAACTAATTGGACAATGGACGAATAATTAAACATAATATCTTTAAAAACGCGAACAATCGAACGAACCAGTAAGGCCTTCTTGTGGACAACACTCGACAAATCGGATACACGCTGAACAAAAAATACACTCCACAGCAAGCTGAATTCGAAATGAACAAAAACAATGTAATAAAAAAACAAAGTAGAATAGAATTGAAATTGAAATTATATATGTATATACCTTTCTTTGGAAAGTAGAAGCATCATTTGTACCCTTAGGTGATTCAGTTTCTCTCCATCTTAACAAAGCTTCCAAAAGAGGAACCGGTGTGTGACGTGCAACCATAGCAAGAGAATCAAGGACTTGTTCATAAGCTGGATCAGAAGGTCGAAGATATTGTCCATCTTGAGCTTGAGCTGTTTCAATACGACGTCGTGCCAATGGAAGGAAACGCTGAAGAAGAGCGTCTACGATTAACTTCGCACCACTCCCTGCCTTCATTGAGATTTCAAGATTCAGAATATGAAGAATAAGAAGATGAAGAAGAAGAAGAAGATGAAGAAGATGAAGATCTAGGGCTATGGTTCCATTACATCAATCAATCAATAATTCATATCAATTTTTCATTCATATATGTCGTATTGGGGAAATTTAGGTAATGCAAATGAGAATAGAGAAGAAGAATTATAATACTTTATTTATGAGAAAAAGACGTATGCACTTATAGTGTATAAGATTTATGTTTAATTATTATTGACTTTTAAAAAAAAGTAATTCAAATAAAGGGTGGACGATAATATACATTGTATAAATATTTAATATGAGGATTAGTGAAATAATATATTGTTAATATATTATTTATTATTTAGTTATAGATATTAATTATGTTTAGTAGGATTAAATGATAGTTAAATATTAATAGTAAATTATATTCAAATCCACTAAGTAGTATATTAGTTAAACAAATGAATGCTTAAATTAAAAAAAAATTAGTTTATTATAAGTATAAGTTCAAGTAGTATATTAGTTAACATTTCTTCATCATTTTAATATAAGAGTATTTTTAGCAATATCTCCTTAGAATTATTGATACATTTAATAACGAAACAAAAATATTAAAGAGACATCGATTATTGTACTATTTAAATTTATGTTGATAATATATCATGTTTTGTTTAATTTAATTATATTCATCATTTTTTTTGTTTAAAAGATCATACATATTTCTCGTGTAGATATAGTTAGTGTAGTTGATAAGTGTCAAAAATGCATAATTTTCATGCACTTTTCATGGCACTTATCCTATACAAAAATATGAAAACTAACTTAATTCAACACTTTTTAGATAAATTTTGCAGGCTTAGAAAAAATTACTTTTTGATCACTTCTTGTCCAAGTCTTCTTTGAATTTTGTAGGAAATTGAATAAAAATTAATCCAAAAGATAGTCAAGAGTTCATGTCAAATTGTAAGCCAAAAGTTCAAAAAGAAATGCTCAAAACAAATAAGCTAAGCATGACATGAAGAAATGTAGGTTCCTTCACCATGAATAAACTCGGTAGCCAAATGTGAACAATAAGGTCAGGCGCCCAAGCAGGTGCACCAAACCTAACCATGAAGAAAGTTTGGCCAAATCACCAACCAACTTGTCTAATCTTTACTTGAAGCCAAGCACGTGACCTCATGCATGACCTATGCTCTGAACAGCCAAGTAGGAGCTGTCAACATGCATGTAATCTAGTTTATAGTAGGTTGTCCAATCTAGTTGGCCAAGGTGTGACAAGCTGCTGACCCACCAGCTTTGGGAGCCCCAAATCGTCTAGTTAGGCGTTGAGCGTCCAAAAAGGGTGGTCAGGTGCCCTCCAAAGTGCCTATAAAAGGCACTCTCATTTCCTCACTTTCATACAGTGTACATACTTTATAGTTTCTTCTTCTTCTTCTTCCCATTTCAGTTTCTTTTCTTTTTAGGTTGTTCTTAGGTTGTTTTTAGGCTTTTATTTTTGGAAATTCAGAGGGAATGAAATTGACAAATGAGGTGCAAAAATATGATTTTGTAACCTCATTTGGAACCAAAAACATCTATTCTTTGTATCTAATGCTCCAAAAAGTTGGACTATGGTGTAAGTTCTTGTACTTTTATCTTCTTCTTCATTTATACAAGTTATTATTTTGGTTATATTGATTCTTTAAGAAGTCTTAATATGATTTTAGATTGATCACCTAAAACTTGATTTAAAGATCCAAAACATGTTTTTTCATAAAAGTCTTCACAAGTGAACTAAAAAGTATAACCTACACCTTATACTTTTATTAGGCAATTCATTGTGGTTCGACATAATCTTATAATATACTACAATTAAATCTTGAAAGAGAGGCAAGTGTAAAATAGTAAAGTGATATCAATAAATTTTATTTGTTGAAATATAACCTATTCACAAAAGGCACATCAATTCATGATTTGTAATTATGTGAGTAGAAAGAACATACAAAAAGTAAAATTCAATCAATGAATTGTTACTTGACAATAAAAGAGTGATGAATTAATAATCTAACTGCTAATATTTATTTTTTGTATTTACTTTCTGCAACTAACATTTACTTTATGTCATTTACTTTTCCACAACTAACAATTTATTTATTGTTTTATTTTTTTATTCTTTGATACTAACTTCTCATTAGAAATAGTAAGGTTAACTTAATAAACTGAGAGTGACTTTTATGATATGGTTAAATGTTAACTTAATAAATAAAGTCACTAATTAAATTGTTCATCACTCATCACTCTCTAATCAAAATAACTTGCTATGGAAAATCTCCTTTCAACAAATTGACCATTTGTTGAGGTGGGAAACTCATAAGAATCTATGTTCAACAAATTGGTGTCGTTTCCAGAGAATTGTTAATAATGAAAATTCATACTTATATTTTTGTAATTGTAAATAAATTTGTCTTTCACTTTTGTAAAATTATTTTTATTTTTGTACAACTTTATTTTATTTTTGTGTTTTGTATATTTAAAAAATTAAAAATCCACAAAGAAAGCAAAAGTTGGAACTAGTGTAATGAAAACCTACTAGTTAAGAAACTTTTATTATTGTTATAAATTTTTTAGGTAATATGGAGGTAGCCCTCATCAACTTTTTTAAAAGAACAATATAAAATGGATTGAAATTAACAAAGATAAATTGCCCTAACTTTTCAAAGAAAGAAGAAAACCAAATCTTTAAAAATCCACAAAGGAAGATTACTTTAATCCTTAAAGGTTAAATATTCACCATGCACTTTTATGCACATATTTTATTTTATGATACTTGAAGCTTATCATAAATATACTTTAGTTGATGATTTTAAGTTGAGAATTTTTTTTTAAAACTAAGAGCATGGTTATTAAATTTGTGCCAAAAATTAAATTTTCGCAAACTTGAGAACTCCTACAAATGTGTTATTTTGGTTTACCATTTAAAAAATAAATTCATGAACTTTTGAATGGATTTATTTGTAGCTATTTGAATTGATATCTTGTTGTTTTGAATTTCATAAAATTTTGTTTGGATTTCCATTTATCAATTGGACTTGAAAATTGCTTAAAATAAAATTTCTAAACATCAAATTTCATGAAAAAGCATGTTGTTTGATTGAAAATTCTATCAATCAAATTTAATTCATGAACATAATGTCTTAGAGAATTATAAAATCACGTAAATTGTTAGACTAACCTCAAGGAAAAAGAAAATTGCAAGTTCTAATGATTTACAGGAAAACAAGTCAAAAAACAAATAGACAAAAATGAGGAATGACTCTAAAGACACTACTATCTTGGAGAGGATAATAATGTAAGGATAATGAAATTTTGTGTAATCTTAAAAATGTTGGTTAGTTTTTAATTTTAATTTTCATTCTTTCAAATTGTTACACAAACTTCCTTAAAATATTTTTAAAATGACTTGAGAATAAGTCAAGCACTTAAGTTGGGTGAGCGTGTATAACATTTTGAAAGAAATTTATTTTGGTGTGTTTTAAAATTTTTGTGTGTATGTTTGTTTGATTTTTAGTGTGTTTACATGCTTTAATTTTTTTAGTGATTTAATTTTTAGTTGTGTGATTACTTTAGTTTCTTTTGATATTTTATTTAAAAAGTGAAAATTTTAAAACTAAACTTGGTAAATAACACAACTTGGCTTAAACATTTTTTTAACAAGATCACTAACTTTGTAGATTATTAACAAGTTTTAATGAGCAACATGAGATGAAAATCTGAAATTTTTTGTTAATAATAAGTTATCATAAACTTGTTAAAATGTTTGAAAATCAAAGAGTTGTACATAAATCAACATGTGAGGAAGTGTAAGCGAAACACATAAATTATGTGAGCTTATTGTGAGATACTTGTTGACTTTGCACAATTGATTTTGTCTGAATCTTTATTTACTTGATTGCACAAAATTGATAAGAAGTGATTAAGACAAGTTATTTCAAATTAGATTGAGTCACTTGACCAAAAATGACCAACCAAAAATAAGAACATCATTTTTTAACCCCTTTGAGCCTTAAAAAGAAATATTACTTTTTTCAAATACACCCCTTGAGCCTAATGTAGAAAAACAAAATTGAGATCTCCTATATTTTTCTGAAGTAAAAAGAGAGCATTTTTCAAAAGAAGGTAGATAGAAAAAATTAAGTTGGGGAGAATGATTGACCGTGTAATAAAAAGTTCAAAAGAAAAATTTCTCAATCTCTTTATAGATTCAAAAAGTAGATAAAAACTCAAAAAAAAGTAAAAAGAGATTGAGAAAAATCAAGAAAAGTTACACAACAAAGTCAAGAAAAGAATGAGGAATGTAACACCTCAGTTCTCACATGCGACTTCTCATGCCCATGAATACACTGAGCGTATCACCGATAACCCTATAGTCTTGACATGTGACCTCCTCGGCCCATGAATACACTGAGCATGCTGCCCACAAAAAAGAACCTCATACAACTCGAACTCTAACCTCATGGACAAATAGTCATTATTCTTATGAGTTGCTATTAACATTTTACCTCAATGCATGCGCACCAAGCAAGCTTGGTACATTGTTACATGAAAATATTGATTTTTTTTTAAATTAAGATTACCATATACTTTTATTACGAAAATGAGGCATCAATGGATAATGGCTGAGAGCATTATGCAGCGATAGACTAAATTGCTAATTGGCTATAGAGACAACACAAAGTGAGAGAAATATGACACGACAACTAGAATTTAACTGGACAGATGGCGGAAAAAATAGAATATAAAATCAAAATAGAGTGTAAAATATATGTATTGCATAAAAATTTATACATGATTAATATATCATCTATTGTTCATTTATAGTACTTTAATTTAAAAATCATTAATAATTAAATATGAATAATCAATAAGACAATAATAATATAAAAATAATATAAAAATCTCTGCAGTATAAGTATATACATATTCTTTTCATCAGAATAATGTAACATATCACCTGGAGTAACCACACTTAAAGCTGATCTATTTCAATTATTACATTTGAAAACTAAATCATAATCTACTTCTCTTAAAACTCCAACACAAACAATCAAAAAAATATTTTATAAGAAGAAAATAATATATTTTCCTACTAAATTCTCATAGTAATCCTTCTATCCATAATAAAGTGACATATGTCAAAAGATGATACCTTATTTGTTGATGATTGATTTTCAAGTGACATGTGTAATATTTTTGTAGATAAAATGATTAATAAGAGGATATAACATTACTCTTTGTACAATATTATCGTGTCTCTAATTCCACCTTCTTTATTTTCATAATTACAATCAAAAGAACACACCAACAATTCCAAGAACACTTTCATGTTCTTTAAGCTTGTCAATGTTTCCCTCTTTACCATCGACGACATAAGTCAAATAGAGTTGCCTCCACTTCCACATGTTCCTTCTTCCTTCTATCTTGTTTGTGCTAAGTGTTTACACTTGTTTGTAGCATTCGTGTGAATAGCCAGATGGATCCTCCTAGTGGGAATAATTATTTTTTGATATGAAATTGCCATCATGTTTATCTAATCTGTATATATCTTCTTCTATCTATAAAACTAAAATATCATGTAATCATCACTATGAATTAATTTTCAATTTAATCGTTTATTTAATTTCTATAAAAAAATATCAACATAGGTAAACATCATTAACACAATGATCATTTATCTCACTTTAAATTAAATATTATAATAAATAAATATAAAAAATATAAAGTATACTCCAAACGAAAAAACATTCTAATTTTTTAAATGAAATATACAAAAATCAAATACTTAAAAACGTAAAATAATATGTGCTAATTGACAAATATGAGTATAAATATTACCTCGATGTCGCAAATAAGTAAAGAGTAAGAGATTCTCGTATCCACAAGGACTTGCTAGATACTAGCATTTCAACTAAAAAAATATTATTTTAAGATATGATTCAAAAGATTGTTTATTTGGCGACACAATAAATCGGAATTGTAATACAATGATAAAATGAGTTGAGATTAAACTTCATGCAATAACATTAAGAAATATGACTTTTAAAATCATGTCTTTGTGTCTAGTAGTCTATGCATGCAAGTTGAGTTAAAATACAACACCTCAATTGTATTAGTCTCTAATGTCTTGGTTTATACTAACACTTTACCAAAGATAGCCTTATGTCTAGTAGTCTGTCATTCAGTTTCAGAGTTATAAAATCACAATATTAACACTATGTTTAGATACTAATAAGTAAAATGCATGAGATAACAAATAATACAAGTTTATGTCTAGCATATGTACTACTTGTTGAGTTATACAAGTTCAGAATAATGCAAGAAATAGCTAAATCAACTTATTCTAACATCATGCAATAAGATGATCAAACTTAAAGCAAATACAATAACTCAAAGATAATAAAAATTCATAAATTAATAGATGAATTAATTTATATACATCAAGCTTGTGTTACATTCAATCCAACAAGGGTTTTAGCTACTCATATGCACAAGGTATAAGTTGGATAGGGATAAAACACAATTCATTGGATGGTAAAATCACACACAATTGAGAATAAATTAACTCCTCTAATATTGACACATCAATCTCATAACTAGAATGCGCTAAACTTCTCTAGAAACTCAAAAACTCAGAAAACAAGTATTACAAATCAATATTACAAAAAGTGTACCAAATGATTGGAGTTGAAAGTCCTTAAATAGTTTTTTTGTGTTGTGATATGCTTTTAGTGGACCTCCAGTTGGCTAATGCCGACCTTTTAGGGCACCAACTTGCTTTGGGTGCACCACCCATTGCATGGAGCGCAAAGGGTGTGTTGAGAGCAGATGAAACAATGGCTAAATGTTGATTTTTGCTGCTCGAGTTAATCAATTAAGCCAAGATTTAGTTGATTAATTGTAGAAATTTGCTCATTCGAAGATTCGACCGTTCACATTGAAGATCCTTCAGTTACAAACAACATCTCAAAATTCAACTCGATGTAACAATGAATGAATGAGTTATCACAATTTTAATCGGACTAGTCATGACTGAATTCTTGTTTTTGACCAGAACTTTATCTTTTTATAATTATTCACCCGGATTAAGCCTACAAAACACTTTAAAGGTGACATTTGACTATTTAAACAAGTTTTAATCATATATGAGTACAATTTCATTCATTTGAGTTGATTAAAGGGTTATAGTACCATAAAAGAGTATAAAATATCATCAGTTTGACACTTAACGTCAGTTAGTAGGCAAGGAGTGCCTGTCTACATGTTTCTCTCTTCATAATTAAAATTCTATTTTTTATAAACAAAACTTATTGGTTTGTTTTAATTAGAAATAACAAGTTACTCATGCATTTGCACGAGCATTATTTTCTCCCCGCATGGTTAAAAACACACATATTACATGTGTATTCATATGGTTAAGAATACACATGTTATTTGTATGATTAAAAACACACATGTTACTCGTGCATTTGTATTTGTATTGTTAAGAACAAACAAGTGACCCATACATTTTAATGGTTAAAACATATATGTTACCTGTACATTCGCATTGCTAAGAAAACACATATTACCTGTGAATTCACATAGTTAAAACACACATGTTACCTGTATATTCGCATTATTAAGAACACATGTTTTACCCGTATTTCCAATGCAAGTCCAAATTTATAAAATGATTACATTTTTATCAATAAAACTACTCAACTCTAATGACCAATATTAATTATATTCCCCAGACAAGGTAAAAAATAACATTTTGAAAGAGACTCATCTAAGAAAAAAAGGTACATGAGTCTAAAGAATAGTGTCAACCTTCATGATGTTATATTTTGGTGAAGAACTTGTTCAGTTTATTGTTTTGAATAAAACTAAACACAATTCATTATCAAAAAATATATTCATAATGAAAATTGCCTCAAATTTATATCCATAATGAGTATTGCCTGAAATTAAGCAATCAAAAGTAAATAAAAAAAAATATAAACCTAATATAAAACAAATCAAATATATTATTTTTAAGTCATACATACAGGTAGGAGAATAATATGATTGCAAAATAAAAATAATATTAGTATGGGTAGACTGTTAATTTTATTCCTTTAGACAAATCTAACTTTTATATCATAATAAAATTAATTCCTAAAGATGTTATTCATTTAGATAATTCCTTTTTTTTTTGTGATTTGGACAAATTCATAAAAATAATAAAAATAAAATAATATACATAGTTGCAATCATAAAAGAACAATATTATCATATAACAAATATAATATTATTATCTTCAACTCTATTTATTAATTTTTTTTAAGCAAGGTGCAATAGCACCAAAATATATAGATGAAGAAAGTTACAAGAAAAGGCAATAAGCATGTTACAAGTTCCGGAATCTATAGTTCGGGAGATCATGCCTATTCCTAGCAAACTCATCAATTATGAATGTAGGAGTAGAGTGCCAAATGGAGTTAGTGTTAGATGAGATGCCAAAAGAAGCCAATTTGTCGGCACAAGTGTTGCCTTCTCTAAATATGTGTGAAATTTTAAAGTTCATTTGAGAAATCTGTGATTTGCATATTTGCCAATTGTTGGATAGCTTCCAAGGCGCATTAGAATTACCACTGAAAATATCCAGAACCAGCATAGAATCACTCTCAAGCCAAAGGTTTAGCCAACCCTTTCTAAATGCTATGTCCACTGCATGCATTGTTGAGTGAAGTTCAACATAGATAACATTCTGCACGTTTAGAAAATTGGCAAAAGCATAGATGAAACCGGCTGTATGATCACGAAAAATACCTCCCCCACCTGCTGGACCAGGATGACCATGAGCAGCACCATCCGTGTTTACTTTTATCCAATTCCAGTGAGGAGGTTTCCATAGAACTTCAATGTAGTTAGGAGCTTTACTAAGTTTGAGAGTAATGTTGAAGAACTTTAGAGTTTGTAGCTCTTGAATACCTCCTGAAGCCACTGCTGAAGAAGGATAAGAGCCCGAATAAGAGGTCTCCCTTTTTATTCTTGATAGAGCTTGGCTAGAGGAAATCAGTTTGTCTTCAAATCTATTCTGGTTCCTGCAAAACCAGATAGTGTTGATGCTATGGACAACACAAGCTAAGCTCACCTATCTTAATTGACTACCTTTAATAGCCACACAATCCTTAATGATAGAATGAATAGAAGAATGGTTGATTTGGATTGAGAATTTGTCAGAAAACCAATTCCAGATAACTGTGGCAATAGAGCAGTTGAAAAAGAGATGGTCTTCTGTTTCAACATGGCAGTTGCACAAGTTGCATTCAGAAGCTAGAATGCAACCTCTTTTTTGAAGATGATCATCTGTTGGCATTTTCCCATGGAACAATCTCCACACTGTGAAAGATTTAGAAGGAGGAAGAGAAGAAGACCAAATCTGCTTACACCAGGAGAGCTTGTCTCCAACTTTGTGCACAAACTGAAAAGCATCTCTGGAAGTCATACAACCATCCATAGAAGGCATCCAAATCAATTTGTCCTGACCCTCATGTCTCTTGTAAGCAGCTATATCATTGGAAAGGGAAGAAAAGTTCATATTTAACTCCCCTGGGATTATAGTTTTGGAATCCACTGTGAAGTTAGCAATGGAGCCCTGGAGTTTTCCATGAATGTTTATAGGAATGTTTAAAGTGTCAACAAGAGGCTCACCAAGCCAATTATCTCTCCAAAAGTTGACACTAAGGCCATCCCCAACTAGCCAGATGGAGTTGAGGTTGGCTTGAAGCCAATTATCATGAATTCCAGGCCAGATAGAAGATTTAGAGTATTTAGGAGTGATATAGCCTTGGCAGTTGAACTTTGATCTGAAGAAGATTGCCCATTCTAGATTGGTAGTCTTGAGGTCCCATGTTAGCTTCAAAAGATAGGCCTTGTTTAAGCACTTGAAAGATTTGATTCCAAGACCACCCTCATCCATGTAGGAACAAACCCTATGCCAAGCAACTGTCACAAGTTTTTTGACAGCAATGTCACCAGACCAGATGAAGTTCCTGACACAATTGTCAACCTGAGATAATAAACTAGCAGGCCATTTGTAAACCTGAAAGCTGAAGGCAAACATGCTTTGAATAATGGATCTCACAAGCTCCACTCTTCCCATTAAGGAAAGAGAAGCACCTTTCCACTTGGACAGCTTGTTGATGATTCTATCAGCTATAGGCTGCAAATGAAGCTTTTTGGTTTTGCCTTTGAATAAAGGAATACCAAGATATATGAAGGGGAAAGTGCCTTGCACAAAACCAAGAGTAGCTGAGATTGAAGCAATTCTTCTGTGGTTTGTAATGCTGGTATAAAATATGCTCTTGCTGACATTGATTTGTTGGCCAGAAGCCATTGCATAGTCCATCACAAGCTTCTTGAGACAATTAAGGTTCCTTTTAGTACTTTTACAGAAGATCAAGATGTCATCAGCAAAAAGAACATGGCTAGGGGAGTGTAAGTTCATAGGACCAGTGATGGTTGAAAGCTTGTTATCCATGACAAGCTTAGTGATACCTCTCATAAGCACCTCTTCAGCTAAACAGAAGAGAATATGGGATAAAGGGTCCCCTTGTCTCACACCCCTACAACAATTGAAGAACCCAATGTTGTGACCATTCACATTAATAGAGAGTTTGGCAGATTGAAGGATTAGAGATATCCAATTAATGAAAGTTTGGTTAAAACCAAAAGCCTTAAGAGTATGTAGGAGAAAGTTCCACTCAAGAGTGTCAAAAGCCTTTTTTATGTCAAGCTTGATAGCTATGTTGCCTCCAAAGGTCTTGTAATCTAACATGTCAATGGCTTCAGAGGCAATGCAAATACAGTCTTTAATGCTTCTGCCTTGGATAAATCCTCTTTGAGGAGAAGAAATGATCTTAGGAGCCACAACAGAAAGTCTAGAAGCTAAGACTTTGGTGATGATTTTGAATTGAAAATTGGCCAGAGCAATTGGCCTGAAGTCCTCAATTCTCTCAGCACCCTGCATCTTAGGAATGAGGATCACATTGTTGGAATTCAAGTTAGGCATCAACCAGTTTTGTTGGAAGAATTGCCTCACTGACTTGCAAATATCCATACTGATTATGTCCCAAAAATTAGTGTAAAAAGATCCCCCATAGCCATCAGGACCAGGGGCACTATCCTCATTCATGTCAAAAACAACACTCTTTATTTCCACATCAGTAGGAATAGAGGAAATCATCAGGTTGTCAGCCTCATTAACAAGAGAAGGGATAACCTCCTGAATCAAATTTTTAGAAGTCACAAAATTAGGAGAAGCAAAGAGGTTAGTGTAATAATCAAGAAGCATCTGAGGCTATAGCATCATGATAAGTGAGCAGCACATCTCCAGACTTAATCAAAGACATGGCTTTTGTAACATGCCCCCATAGTTGTGCCAGTTAATTCTAGCCTTTTCCTTCCAGAATATCTCTTCAATGATCAAAGCTTTAAGAAGTTCAGATTAAGCCAGGTCCTCTTGATGGTAAAGATGAATAGAAGGATCAGAGTCCCTTATGCAGTTTTGAATTTGCTCAACATTGTTCTTAGCTAGAGTAACCTTGTGATGAATGTTTCCAAAGACAGTTTTGTTCCAGTGCTTGAGATCATTTTTGAGGATTGTGAGCTTCTGAGTAAGGATGTACATAGGGCAACCAATGACTCTAGTATGCCAAGAATGACTCACCACTCTTTTGCAGTCCTCATTTTGTAACCACATTTTATGGAATCTAAAAGAAGAAGGCCTTATAGAAGTATCATTGGCAAGGTTTAGCAACAGAGGATGATGATCAGAGGCCAATCTAGGCATAGAGCAACAAGACACTTGGCTCCAATTATTGATCCAATCATCATTGCAAACAACTCTGTCCAATCTTCTCTCAGTGTTAGCAATCCCAAGCCTTCTATTAGTCCAAGTAAAAGTGGCACCAATAGTGGGAATGCTGATTAGCAAATTCTCATCCAAGAAGCTTTTGAACTCATTACAAGAAATTCTATTAGGAAGAGAGGGTCATCTGCATTCATAAGCTCCCATAACAGCATTGAAGTCTCCTATGAGACACCAAGGGCCCTGATGATTGACCATATCCTCATGAAGATTCAGCCAGAGTTTTCTTCTAACTGCATAATTGGTATTAGCATAAACCACACCTATAAAAGATAACCTGTTGTCCTTCATCACAGAAACAGAAAAGTGCTGGGTGGAAATCCTGATAACAGTAGGATCCATATCCAAATTGCAAAGACCTCAGAGAGAAAAGCTTAGCCCATGCCTGTCATTAGTAGCAAAGACCTTAAGATTGAGGGAGTTCCAAAAGGATAAATGAACCACATCAATGTGGATCATAGGTTCAGCAAGAAAAACCAAGTCTGGTTTATTAGTAGTGCAAATTTTTTTCAAAACAAGTCTAGTTTTGGGATTACCAAAACCCCTGCAATTCCAGTACAAAACTATCATTGATTAGTTGTCAAAGAACCACCCCTTCGGGTATAATGAATTTTTTCAGTATTGCTTCTCCTTCTCAGCTTCTTTTTCTTAGACTTGCTAAGAACAGTGGTGAAGGTCTCCTCCTCTGAGCATTCCTCATCATTAGCCCAAATTTTACCTATTATTCTCATATCATTAGCTGCAACAAGGTTAGCTATTTTTGCCGTTTCCTGAATTATTGCATTGTCACTCTGATTAGCCTCATTCTCCTCAACTGAAGCAGGGATTCCATCACTAGAACCTGATGAGTCAGATAATTGATTCATGTCTTTTGGTGATTCAGGTCTCACCATATCCATGAGGTTATCATTCCTTTCGACCTCCAAATCAATGACTAAGTCACTGATTTTGATTTCCCCCTCACCTTTATCCATGTGAGACGTATCATGTTTCTTTGTAGCTTCCTCAGTAGATGGTTTTCTCACCCTCAACTTCCCTGTGTCATCAGCTTTGGCATTGCTGTTCTTCCTACACTGGAATTCAGTATGACCAATGGCTTGACATTGGTGACAAAAAGCTGGAAGATTCTCATATTCAATTGCCACAAAGAAGGCAAAGCTATCTCTTCCCACCAATATTTGGTCAGGGAGGTTGCTTTTTAGATTGAGCTCCATTAAAACCTTAGCAAAATGCCCAAATGTCCTGTTGTGGGTTGCTTCATCCAGGGAAATTGGGGTTCCTATTCCTCCTGCTATAGAAAACAGAATCCTTGGATTCCAATACTCCTGAGGCAGATTGTGAATCTTCACCCAGCATTGGGTGTGAGATTGTTTCTGGAGTGCAGGGTTAAAATCTGGGGTCCATAGGAACATTCTCAGGAACCCCGGTTTTAAGCTCCATGAGCCAATATGCGCATATCTTCCAAAGAAGCAAAGGAAAACTCATAGAACCCTTTCCCCAGGGAAACCATGGACCATTTGCCAATCATGTTCCATAGAGGCACCAATTTAGATCTCAGATCTGTGAACTTAAGAGGAGTGTCTCCTTTGGATATTATTAACCATTCATGGAGGTGAGTCTTGCATTTCTGAATACCTTCCTGGTAATCTGCTTCCGGAATTTTGATGGCAATAGAGTCTCCTTTGATACATGGTTGGGGTAACTGTGATGTTGAAAAATCACAAGTATTCCTTAGAGCTTGAACAAAAGATTTTTTTGGAGGTGGTGATGATACCTTTTCTTGGTCCAAGAATCTCGGAGTCGGATTTGAGTCTAGAAGAAAGTGCCATGGAATAACTGATGCCATGATGAGCAAGAAAGAGATGAAGAAGAAGAAGTCAACCTAGTATTTCAGAGGTTTTTCGCCACATGTTAACCTTATCACATCAAAAGTGTTAATTTTAAGTCGTATAAAATATCAATAAATATCCTTATTAATTGTAACATCATAGCTCATTTATTAGTAATAGAATTGAATTCCTACTATTTAAGTTTTAAAAATAATTAAATAATATTAATTGGTAATGTTTTAAGATTTATTTAAATAATTAATATTAAAAATGATTATGTTGAAATAAATTTATTGTCTATTATCTTTCGAGTGATATAGAATATCAAAATAATTATTTATTAATTGTAATACCATAGCTCATTCTATTAATAATAACAATGAGTTTCTACTACTTAATTTGAAAAAGTGATTAAATAATATTAATTGATAACATTTTAAGATCTACTATTTAAATGCATAATTACTATATATTCTATTTAGTGTTTTAAATTTTAAAAAAAAATGATTAGATAATATGAAGATCCATTTTTGTACGGTCCAGAAAAAACCAAAACTTTTTTAAATAAAAAAGAACTGAATTGAAAAAAATGGTTTTCTAAAAATAGTAAAACTAAACTGGTTGTTAAGGTTTCTAAATCTAAGCGATTATGTTAACTAACATAACAAAGCCAAAATATAAAAGTCAAACCAACTATGATAAATTTCCTAAACCTAAGTTATTATGTTAACCAAAATTCAAATTCAAAGTAATTGAATTCTCAAAAAATGATTTTTCAAAATTATTCTAAAAATAATAATAATAAAATAAAAGGCGAATAAATTAAAGATTTGATTTTATTATCACATAATTAAAGATTTGATAATATATAATTTGAATCTTATCATATCAAGTTGATTAAGTTATGTGAACCACCTTGATAATAAGTAAACCTTTAAGGATTTAAAAATCAAATAAGAGATTGCATTGTAATAAACACAAATCATATCAAATTAATTGCATCCCAACATGAGTAAGTAAGAATCACAATTTTATCAGCAAAATAATATTGCGATTGGATATTAAATATCTTTTGTAGTTGATATAAAGATTATTTTCATCTATCATTGAGTAATGCAATAATTTTAAGATGATTTAGAATCAATTAAGAATGTTATCTAAGAAAAAGGAATTGAAATATTTTTATTTTGGGTTAAATGGAAGCAGATGGAGAATTTTGGATTGTGCGGTTTAATCTCCTACATGTCAAGCGTCCATTCAATGCATGTTAATAGGTTAGAAATTCACCCAATCATTACAACAAATTTTTTATTTAGTGGAGGTTTTTATGTGATTACTAGATGTTTTTAACCTATACAATATAACTAGCGAAGGTTTCAACAAACCTGCACAATTATGACCACTAGAAGCGTTTTGCGAACGTTTTAGAAAACCTCTAGTTTTTATACATTTGGAGCGGTTTATTTGTGAAGGTTTTTAACCTTCACTATTTGTGGAGTTTTTTAACCTCCACTATTTGAGGAAGTCTTTGTGATGTTTATCATGGAGGCTTTAAACCTCCCTATTTGAAAATGTTAATTGTGGAGATTTTCGACCTCCACAACTCGAAATAGACGTGCTGAAAGAGGTAACTATTATATGTTTTTAGGGGATTTCAATCTCAATTTAATTTCATAATTTTCACAACATTAATCTCATTAATTTGTAATTACTATTTAAATATACAATACTTAATATAAATGTTCTTATCAATAATAAAATTTAATTGCAAATAACCAAGGTAGCATAAAATAAAATACATAAAATCACAAAAAACTAAAATACATAAAGAATTATAATTCATCATTCATTATAAATCCAAATATACTATAAATCACAAAAAAACTAAAATTAGTCATATAAGATACTTTAAAAATAAAATACATAACAAATATCCTAAATGTTGATGGCTCTAGGTGATTCTCTTACACCTAATGGTGTATCAGACATATTTGCATCATCATTTGCCTGAAATAATAAAATAAAAACATTTAGTTAGAACAATAAAAAAATATTGATAATTACTGCATCATTATATATAGTAACTAAGCATGTACAATTAACAACATGTAAACTCACAATGTCAAGTATGAATATATAAAAATAGTTGACTGCTTCATGTAATATAACACAAACAAAAAAATAAAAAAACATTTTGTAGTAGAAAGTGGATGAAATTAATTACCTTGCATAGAGGCTTTGAGGATCTGTTGTTGATCCCCTGCTAGCTCTTGTTTTCCATTTGAGTTGAGAGAGACATGTGATTTAGATGCTGAAGTTACTCTTTTATTAATGCATTGGATATGCTCTAACACTTCCAAAGTAATTATACCATTCTTGATTTTAGATAATAATTAATGACGTATACAGTATTCAGCAAGCATGCCTCTACACATACACAAAATAAATCCTTTTCTTCCATTTTACTCTATTATCTATCCCGGTAAATTGTAGGTCACCCTATCCCTTTTGTCAAAACAACTGAAATAACATCCTTAGTTTTCTCTTTTTTTAATAAGGAGCTTCTCATGACCTAGAGGAAACTTCCTTGGTTCTCACATGTGCAACCCAATCCCTCTTTGCACCATATGATTTAGGATCAACTTTTTGAAGATATTCAGCAATAATTTGGAGGGAAAAAAGGTTCAGGTTTGAGTACTTTATGCAATGCTGTCAAAATATTCACATACAGGAACCTGAAAGTACTATTAAAAGTCCTTCATGTAATGAAAATAATAACACATATACATGTTAAAATAGTTAAAGTCTTGTATAAGACTTGTCTTGATGTGATATTGTCAGGTTACTAACAATTATAAGATAAATTAAGGAGAAAGCAACAAATTGATAAAAATAATTTCTAAGTTGGACACTGCATTATAAGCATAAGAGTTATATGAAATGCTTATCACACTGACCCTTATGTTTTTAATATCGATATCAGAAAGACCCTTGAGACCAGGTCTTTGTATGATGAACTTGACCTGCATTGGGCGAAAAGTATTTCACTATGAGTTTTGCTATATCAGGCTACAAAATCCTCTCACTAATCCTCCTAATTCTATATAAAGAAAATATAAAATGAAAAAGTAATATAAAAAGTATTCAATATATTCTTTATTTAGTAAGTAGGACTGTAGGTTTATACATAGTCTTTCATTATATTTTTCTTGTAACTTAATATTACTTTTAAATCTAAACTTAGGAACACTTGATCTCATTTTCTTCTCAAATTGGACATTATATATTAAAAACACATGAATAGTAAAACATTGGTTATCAAGACTTACAACAGCTATTGATTCATAGTCAAACTGATCAAATATGGCATGCAAAGGAGATCCAAGCTCCTCTTCAACAATAGTTGTAGCAGTCCCCAAGGGAAATGATGTAACTTCTCCAACACAGAGAATGTGATATTGTCAGGTTTCCACCAAGTAGCTCTAGCTTTCTCATAAAAATTTATAACCTCTTCAACTTTACCACATAACATAAACATCTTAGATAACTGAGTAACTTACCTCATTTGGCATTAAACCATTATTGTACATCCTCTTAAACAAGTGCACAACCTTGTCAAAAATATTACACTTCTTGGCACAAGTTATGATTGTTGAGTAAGTAATTTTATCTGGTTGAGTCCCTTCATCAATCATCTAGTGTGCAAGTTCTCCAATCCTCCCAAACCTCAAAGCCTTCGTTGTGACATTGTAGAATATGGTTTCCATAGATAGTGAATTTTGCAACACATAGGGATGGAGAAGTTGAGCAAGATGCATGAAATCCACTGTCAGAGGAAGAATGACACTCCCAAAGAAATTCATATCAACAAAAAGGAACTGTTTGAAACAGATATTAGCCTTAGTGTTAACATTGAACCTTGAGATACCCCTTAGGGCACAATCCAATTTGTGAAGACAATCACTCAACTACAATCTCTTCAGTTACAATCCAAGGCAACAAAGAGAATCGTCGATGAAGACTCTTCAAATTTGAAGAGTCTTTATTTGTGGAGATTTCAATAATCTCCACACAAAAACCTCCACAAAATACAAAATTTGGTGTAGTGAATAAAATTAATAAAAATATAAAATAAAAATTGTCAACCACATAAATGATGGAGGGACGGTCGCTCTAGAGCTTCTTTCCCTCAACTCATCTTTCGGTTTCGGAAGGTCGCGCTATATCGTTTCTTTTCTTAATTAAAAAACTCAACCAACAAACATTTTCCTACTAAAGAATTACGTAGCTTTGATTCCCTACTTAAAATAGGAATATGTATGACCAAATTTCATCTTTCCAGGCACACCAAAAAAATAAATAAAATTATTTTTCCTAATAATTAATTAAATAACCAAATAATATAATAAAGTCATATAATTTAAATGAAGTGTACCGCCTAAGGCGGACAGGTAAGGTGTTAATACATTCCATACTTTGTAACCGATTCCTAAGCGTGGATATCAAAAATCCAAAGCCCAAGGTAATTAGGCTTAAAATATTTTTCTACACTTTTTACCCTAAAATGTAGTGGTGACTTTAACAAAGTCGTGCAGCCGAAAATCAGGGTGCGACAACTGGTGACTCTTCTGGAGACTTTTTGTAAGAGTGAGTCCCATAATTTTTAAAATGTATGACTAATTATTTTTTTAATTTTTTATGTGGTTATTTAATTTTTATTTTCTAAAAATAAAACAATTTATAGTGATTTATTGTTATAAATTGTGTATTTTGTATATAATGTATGATATATTTTGTGATTGTGATTATATTTCATGTACACTAGTTTTGGCACACACATATGCCCTACCCGGGTATTAGTGATACATTTTTGGATAGAAGGGACATTAGCCTCGCTGGTCATGGTCTTTGTCGTTTCTAAGTGTTGGTGATGTGAACCACTCATATTATTACCAAATATTATAAGTTAGCCGCTCGAGCTAGGCTCTTGTTTCTAACCCATAATACTTGGGTTTCTGTTTTGAGAGATATAATATGAGCACTTTATAGGGAGTCTAGACCTTACTAAGGCGTCCACTATACCTTAGAACTCTACCCTAGGATGTTGTTCCTTAAATAATTGAAAAATCCTTGTAGGTATGCTTATTTGGAAAGTTCAAAAAAGTATCAATGTTACAATATTTGTAACTCTTGTACCAAAAATAAAATAAAAAACATTAAAAAAAAACAGGGGTAACTCACCTTTACCCAAGTTAGCTTGGACAATAGAAAATAATTTCAAAAAAATATAAATAGGTACATGTTAATCATAGTGATGGCTAAATCAGCCACAAGATAAAGTCCATTATCCTAAGGGGCATGCATTTTGTATTTTTAGACATTTCATTCATTATTTATTAATAAAAACACATCATTCAAAAAATTCATCTATGAACGCATAAACATATAAAGTACATATTCAAACATTCATCCATTTTTGTTAAACAAGGGGCTTAACCCAAAATATATTAATAAAGGGGGACCATACAAGCTTAGTTGACAAACCTATAAGAAGGTAATTGAAGACAATTCCTATACAAATAAGGATGAATTAATGAAGGGGGATGAATCCACCAAGTATAGCAATTGTTTGCAATGCCCAAGTTTGCCAATAGATCAACACATTGGTTTCCCTCCCTATAGATATGTGTTATCCAACAATCCATTGATGACATGAGAACCTTGCAAGACCTCCAAATTGCCGTTAATTTCCAAGGGAGTTCTATGGTGCCTAGGAAAATTTTGGTGACCAATATGGAGCCACATTCTAACCAAATTGTGTGCCATCCCATGCTGTGAGCCTTCTGAATTGCTAAGAAGGTTGTGGAAAGCTCAGCAAAAAGAGCATCATGAATGCCAAAATAGGTAGAGAAAGCACCCATGAATAACCCATCATGATCTTTGAAAATTCACCCCTTCCAGCATGACCAGGGTGCCCCCTAGCTGCCCCATCAGTGTTGATTTTCACTCTACCAAAGGGAGGCAACTTCCAATTGACTTCCAAAATCCTAGGAGATTTCCTATAGTTCACCTGCACTTTTAGAGACCTGATGATTGAGAAGTCAGTCAAAGAAGAACTTGCTACTGCTGAAGAAGAATTTCCAGCAAGAGTCAAGAAACTCTTGATCCTGTTAATAGCTTGGGGCAGAAGTAAAGATTTGTCTTGAAATCTGCTCAAATTTCTGTAATACCAAATGGTGTTAACAGCAAGCACAACTGCAGCAATGATGAGATGCTTCATTTGAGCACTTCCTTTAGCAGTTAGGATCAGATTAGCAGTAGAAGATGTGTCAATTTTGATTTGGAATTGATAATTCAACCAATCCCAAATTGCAGTAGCAAAAGAGCATGAAAGAAATAGGTGATTTGAAGATTCCACTTGAACTTTACAAAGGTTGCATTTAGAAGCTAGGTTGCAGCCCCTAGCTTGTAAATTTTCATCTGAGGGCATTCTATTGTTGATAAGCCTCCAAAGGGTGAAGGATTTTGATGGAGGAATAGAACTAGACCAAATAAGATTGCACCAATTCCCTGATTCAGCAGGTGGCATGATGTTGTTGTAAGCCTCTTTTAGAGATAGATTATCATCTATTGAATTTTTCCAGAAGATTATGTCCTTGTAGTTAGACAGCTTGATGCTGCAAATGCTTGAAACAACTTCTGGAAACTTATCAATCAACTCCTGAGGGATGATCCAGGCACTATTGGAGGTGAAATCAACCACTGAACTAATGAGTTTTGAATGAATATGCTCAGGGATATTAAGAATGTCCATTATTGGATTCCCTATCCAGTTATCTCTCTAGAAGTTTGTGTCCTTTCCATTACCTATGAACCAAACAGAATGGTTAGAGGCAAAGGACAGGTTGTATTTGATATCAGGCCATATGGAGGATTTGAAGTATGTGTTACTTGACCAGCAAGTACCAAATCTTTCCCTAAAGAAAGTTGCCCAGTCTTGAGATGAATTCAGCATATTCCAAGCAAGTTTGATGAGAGAGGCCTAGTTAATTTTCTTTAGAGATCTCAGACCAAGCCCTCCAGATTTTTTAGGAGTGCAAATTTTAGCCCAAGCCACTGTGACAAGCTTCCTTGTTTTACTATCACCTGACCAGATGAAGTTTCTTATGTTGGATCTATGCATTAAAAAAAATAAAAAATCTCCATTGATTGACTTATTCAATTCAAAAATAAAAATCTTCATTGATTGACGATGCATTCATTCATTCATTCATTCATTCATTCATGCATTCATTCATGCATTCTTTAGAAATCTTCATTAAATTTTTTATTGATTGACTTATATATATATATATACACATAGATATATGAAAATCTCACTCACTATTTATGCATGCATTCATCATAAATACATACATTGAAAAACATATCATTCAAAAAAAATTCCATCCATGCATACACTAAATCAAAAAAAGAAAACTATCATTGACCAAAATTTATTCATGCATGCATACATTACTCATACATTCTTTTATATCCATACATGTATTTTTAAAAAAAATAAAAAATACATCATTCATACATTCTCTTATTTATTCACATATTCATTCATTCATTCATTCATTCAAGGATTAAAAAAAATTCATGCATTCATTTATGTAAAATAATACATATAACTCAAACATTATTCCTTCATTAATTCATTTCATTATTCATTCATGAATTTAAAATAAATAAAAAAGAAAATACATCATTTAAATACTCATTGACTTATGCATTTATATATTCATTAAAAAGAGTACATTACTCACACATTCATTCATTCATGCAATCAAAAAGAAAAATTCAATCATTCAATCAATCATACATTCAAAAATAAAACAAATCAATTGACTTATTCATTCATTCATCACATTAAAAAAATATTTTCATTAAGTGACTTATGCATTTATTCATTCATTCAGTTATTCACACATACATTATTCATACATTCTTATACTTATTCATTTATTAATTCATGCATACATGCATTTAAAAAAAAAATTATACATTAATTCATACATTCATTTAAAAAAATAAAGATACAATAATCATACATTCATCTACGTTTTATTCATTAACTCAGTCATTCTAAAAATATTCATTCATGTATTCAGAAAGAAAAGTAATCATTCAATGACTTAGACATTCATTTATGCATAAAAAAATGTTAAGCATTCATTCACTCATGTATACATGCAATTTTAAAAAATTATAAACACATTACACAAATATACACTCACTTATGCATACATATCAGAAAAATAAAAATAAATCATTCAAAATATTCTATTTCACGCATTACTATATCATACATTTTAATTTCATTATCGCAAACGTTATCATCTCATCATAAAAAGAAAAAAATATTTCATATATTTTCACATAGTCTTCAAGCATTCAAAGTCATATACATAATAAATTACTTTTTTTTAAGAGTCTCATACACTAAAAAAAAAGAAAATTACATGCATTCCATAGTTGCATCACATGTGTTATCATGTGATTTGAATTCTCACATAATTCATACATCCCAAATAAATCAAATGCATCCTCATATGTACGTCATGCATTTTAAGGTAGTATGAACTCAAAGTTAGCGTACTTGCATTTCATGTATCATTTCGAGTTATAGGTTTCATTTCAATACATGTAACATAAAAATGTATCACCTCAACCCTCACATGTGACCTCCCATGCCCATGAATATACTAGGCGTACCACCCATTAAGCTTAAACACTCTATGCAATATTTTATTCCCCTCCTAGGGGAGCCTTCCATGACTCGAACCCGTGACCTCAGGGATAAACTTGTGTTTCAATCAGAAAGATTTACTTTCAAGCGGGAATTGCCTCAACAAATCTCTGGTTCGTCATGGCAAATGCAAGAATTGCCTCAACAAATCCCTGGTTCCTCACGACAAATGCGGGAATTGCCTCAACAAATCCCTGGTCCATCCCAACAAATGCGAGAATTGCCTCAACAAATCCCTGGTTCATCACGCCAAATGTGGGAATTGCCTCAACAAATCTCTTAGTAGAAGCATATTTTGGAATGAGAGTCACAGTGTTAGAGTTGAGATTTGGCATTAGCCAACTATTAGAGAAGAATTGAGAGACAGAGTTGCATACATCATGCTCCACTATGTCCTAAAATTATTGATAAAAACATCCCCAAATCCATCAGAACTAGGAGCCCACTCTCCATTTATTGAAAACACAACAAACTTGTTCTCACCATGATCAGGAATTTTGGTTAGCATGAAATTCTCCTCTACATTTACTAGGCTAGGAATAACCTCTTGGATTAGAGAATTAGAGACAGAGCTATTAGGATATGCAAACAAATCCTTGTAATAATTAAGAGCATGGTTAGCTATATCCTCATGACAAGTGAGAATGGAGTCTCCAACTTTGATCATAGACATAGAGTTGGTGATATATCTTATCTTATCTTATCAATCTTATGGAATAAATTAGTATTACTGTCACCACTAGTATGCTAGTTAAGCCTTGATTTCTCCTTCCAAAAATCCTCTTCCATCATATGAATAATTTAAACATTGAAGGCATAGCAACAACAAATAATTGAAGTCATGCCCTTTATTTTTTTATTTTCCACTATAACTGTTCAAGGATGTAAACAATATGACTTTAACAGAAGCCAGTACAAGTTTCACAAGATGACATGATTTATTGTACAATTGCAAGTAAAGTATATAATATGTAAAATAAAAGTACAGAACTGGAGTGTTTAAAGTCCTGAAACACAAATAGCCTATAAAATATCTGAAGCCACTCAAATCAAAAGCTTATATGTTTATAAAATTAATCAATATATTTTCTCATGTCTTCTTCTATAATGTAGCATCACCTGCAAAATGTAGAGGGAAAAAACATGTATTAACAATTGCATGGAGTTCATGCCATCATTAAATATTAGCTAACAAATTATACAAAGTTATAAACATATTTTAGTTTCATAAATATTGATTTACTTTCCCTTATTATTAGTTTATTATTTTTTCGGTAGAATATTAGTTTATTATTTGATTCTAACTTACTTTTATTAGAATTTATTTAGTTAATTAAGTATTAGTTGTTACAAGTACTTATTGGTTGTTTTGGTAAATAAAAATACTAATTACTATTAATTGTAGAGGTTACAATGCAATAATAGGAAGGGGAATAAATGACAAAACATGGAAAGATCAATTAAAAAGTACTTAAACTAGGGAAAGAAGCTAAAAATATCAAGAGTGGTTCCTAAGCATCAATATGAGCACCTCCACACCTCATAAAGAATGTCAAAACTAAAGTTTGTGACCAAATTTGAATGTAGAAGGACAAAAACTTAGGAATGACGTATTAGTTTATCATAAGAACTACATCTTTTATTCCAAACTTTGCATTACTTCATGTATCATTTATTCTCATTAGTCAAAAAAATAAAACATGAATTAAATATATATAAACTTTTTATTTTATGATTAATAAGAATGAAATGGTACATGAATTAATACAAAATTTGGAACAAAAAATATGGCGGAAGTTTTGACACCATACTTAGGTGCATGTTAAATGACACCTAGTCGAATGGAATGGAGATCACTTGTCCCAATATTTGGTATTTTATTGTGTCATAATCCAATCAAAAAGTGTCAACTAATTAAGAAAAAATTATAAAATAGAAAATAACTTATTTTTAGTACTTTGTGGAATATGATTGACTTGGGACATAAAAATAACAATTTTTTTGGGACATATGATCTTTCTTCTGGTGGAATGATGTTTCAAAAACTATTTTCCCCTATTTTCAGACATAAGAAAATAAGTATTACTCTAAACAATTGGTTCCAAATGGTCAATGATGTCTTTCTTGTAACCCTTTAATTTCATTCCATGAAGTGTGCTCTTGTTTATTCTTATCGTTTGTTCTTCATTATTATTATGAGTAGCTAAATTGTTTTGTTAGGAATTGGATAGGAATGTTTAACACGTATTCCTCTAAATTGAATTAAATACATTGTTGTGTTCATCGTTAATTATTCTCTTCATGCTTTTATGAGTCTAATCAACTCATAATATGATTTGGGGTTATTCCCTAAATAGAGAAATTACGATATTAAGATTAGAGGTGTTAAAATGGGCTACCTGGACGGGTTCGGGCTAACACATTAGGTCCAAGCTAAATTGGGCCAGACTAAAAAGCTCGGATACAATTTAGGCATTCAAATTGTAGCCCAAACCCGCCCTAAGCGGGTTGTGGAGAGCCGGCCCACATAAAATTAAAAAAATAATTTAAATTATTTAATATATATAATTTGATATTAATGTATAACTTTTTTAACACACTTCTTATGTCCAATACAACCAATCTTATAATCTAACATCTTGTTTTTTAGTTAAGACGTGAAATTCACATATATAATTTTTAACATATCTCATTTTTATTGGACTCTCACTCTATAACATAATATAATATGGACTTCACTATAATATATAAACTTTTAGAGACTATAAAAAGTATTATCATTTTTGTATGTTCTTTATCAACACTTTTATTATAAACTATTATATTAAATTTGGTTGTGTGAAGTTCTCTATGGGGAAAAATAATGTTGTCTTTTAGTTTTGTTGCAAAAATTATTTTCTTTATTTTGTTTTTGTTGTAGAAGTTAAATCTAATTAGGTACACAATCAATAAAGGAAAAGTGAAATCTATATGACTTAATGTCTTCTAATTTGATTTGATACATTATTTTTTATTGGACTTAAAAATATATTATGAAAAATAGTATAATGTTTAACTTTATAACTTTATTGTAATTTATAAAAATTTATGGTATAGATATTACTTTATTTTTTATTCAAAGTTCATAACATAATATTTATTATCAATTTTTTATTATAAGTTGTTTTGTAAAATAATTTTTACCTAAGGCTTATTACCAAACCAAAGGTTCTAAAAAAAATAAGGAAAAACGGATAGCCCGAGCCCGCTCACGTAAGCCCGGTCTAAGTCCAGTTTTCATATAGCCTGGCCGGACCGGGCTAAAAGCCTAGATGCAATAAAAATGTCTACAATGATACCTAAGCCCTATAAATATTCGGGCTTTGGCGGGCCATCCCAACCAGATCGACCCCTTTTGACATCTCTAATTAAGATGCTTCTCAATAATGACATTAAAGTTTGATTGGTGTTGAATTGCACTTTTAACGACAACAAAATGATGTTTAATAAATAACAACAACAATCAAGTTTTAATGATATTAGGTGAGGTTGACTATATAAATAATGAACAATGTTACAATGTTGTATCATAAATCATATTCATTAACAACATTCTATATTGTATATAAAAATGAGATATCAATGGCGTTACCTTTTTAGTCTTTTTAGTCTTGCACTAGAAATCTCCTTAATTTTCATTCACACATGTTGTTGAAGAACTGAAAATAGGCATATCTCCATGAAGTCTTAAGGATTAAAGTTCCACACACTCCCCAAAATCCAATAACGAATCCAAGTCCCATGCTGATGTAAAACCCAAAGCTTATGAATCCATCATCATCTCCTTCAACATCATTTCTATGAATGTTGCTGCTATCTTCTGGGCAATCCTTTGACAATGGTGGTCCACACAGATTAGGATTCCCAATATACGTATATGCATCAAATGTTTTTAGTTGGGTGCTGCTTGGAATTTTCCCAAATAAGCTGTTGAATGACAACTGCAAATAACTGAGGAAACTCAAATTTGAAAGGCTTTCAGGAATTGTACCAGAAAGATAATTTTTTGATAAGTCAAGTGATTCTAGCATTTCCATATGACCAATGTTGTTGGGAATGAACCCAATGAGATTATTGCTTGAAAGATTTAAGCTAGCTAATGCAATAAGTATTGTCATACTTTGAGGTATCTGTCCCTTTAACTGGTTGCAAGAGAAATCAATGGCTGTCAGAAATCTAAGGTTTTTCCCATATTCTCTATTTGCTCCTTTCCATGCTAATATTGCTTTGTCACTGAAAGAGCCAAAATTGTAATCTTCAAAGCCAATATATCCATGCGTTTCATAGGAAATTGGTTCTCTTGAGAATGTTGTATTGGACAAAGCAGTCATGTGATCAAGGCATTGAGGTATGTTCCCTGTAATATTGTTGTTAGAGAGGTCCAATACTTGAACATGTGATAGATTGCAAAGGCTTTCAGGTATGCTCCCTTGGAACTTATTCGATCGTAGGCGCAAAATGATCATTTGATGTAGGTTTTCACCTACCCATGTTGGTATTGTTCCTTCGATATTGTTATCCCCAAAATCGATCAACTTCAAGTTGCTACAATTAGCCAAAGGTGGAAACTCGCCAGTGAAATTGTTGTTATTTAAATGGATTGTCTCAATACTTTGTAAGGTGCCAAAGGAATCTGGTATTCTCCCCAAGAAATTATTTGTTGCCAGATTCAAGACTTGTAAATTTTGAAATTGTCCCCAACAATCCAATAGTCTCCCTGATAAGGAGTTACTAGACAAATCAAGATAAGCTAGATTCTGATATGATGTTTCACAAAGAGAAGATATGGATCGTGAAAACATATTATTTGAGACACTCAAAAGAGTTAGTTGTGGTGGAAAACTAGGCAGTGGACCTGAAAAATTGTTGAAACTAAAATCCCATGCAACTTCTGATAATCCATTTTCCATATTTAGTATTGATTTTGGCAAGACTCCACTAAGTTTGTTATGAGAAACATTCAGGTATGCCAAACTTGGAGTTAGCTCCCAAAACCATTCAGGAAAATAATCTGAAATCCCATTATTGGAAATTTGTAACAACATTAATTTCCTTTGATGTTTGAGCCACAATGGAAAGTTAGGCCCCAAATTGCATGAAGATGCAGATAGATGAATAAGTTGGAAAGGTGGAATCCAATTTGAACTCAGGTTAAATGAAAGTGGATTTCTATCCACATACAAATAGGCCAAGTTGGATAGGTTTGAAAGATGCGATTCATTGATGACACCACTAAACTGATTTGAATAGATAGACAAACGTTGGAGACTAGAAAGTTGCCCAATATTATATGGAAGTGTCCCATTTAATTGATTATTTGAAAGTTCCAATTCTATAATAACATTTCCTCCTGAACACAAATGTTGCATATAATCACTAAATTGGCCAGACAATTTGTTGGAAGACAAATCTAATATCTCAAGTTGACACAAACTCTGAAAAGATTTTGGTATGCTACCCTGGAGTTTATTATTTGAAAGACGTAGACACTCAAGAGAAGTCATATTTTCGAACTCATCCAGAATACTTTGTTGCAAAGAATTAAATGATAGATCAAGATATCCAATGACTTTGCTAACATTAAACACCCATGATAGAGAGCTAAAGTAATTACCTCTGAGACCGAGAGAATGTAGAGAATTGGAAGAATTTATAAGTGGAATAGATTTAAGATTGAATTGAGGGAGTCCACAAAAATCTAAACCAACATACCATACATCAGGGAGTTTGGTTATTGGTGATAGTATATCAACAACCTGACTAAGATTATTATATGAAAGATCAAGGAATCTCAAATTAGAAAGGGTAGAGACCCACTCAAGGTCATTTGCAAACAAAAACACATTGCTACTAAGGTCAAGACTTTGCAAATTGGAGAGGTTTCCTAGAGAATGAGGAATGGCACCAACAAGTCCATTATTGTGAAGATTCAAGTCTGTCAATTGAACAAGTGATCCAATGCACTCTGGGATTTTTCCTTCCAATTGATTAAAACTGATATCTAAGGAAGTTAGATGTTGCAATTGACATAGTGAAGAATCTATGTTACCTCCAAGTTGTGGTATAAATTGATGGTTGATGTATGGAGGTACGAGATCCAACATGGTTACATGACCAGTTGAATTATCACATGTGACTCCTTTCCATATGCAACAATCTTCTTCACCTTTCCATGATGATAGAAAGTCATTTTTATCAATCACCTTAGCTTTGAACTTTAGAAGAGCATTCTTTTCTGTCTCTACACATTTCTTAATGTTGGAATTTCCAACACATAAACAAATGTATAGAATGGTTACAAGACAAAAAAGATAGAACCTGGAAGTAAACATGGTTATCAACTCAACTCTCTTTGGAATGTTTTTGTGGGATATTTATGTTTGTAGGTAATTATAAGCAACCATAGTCCTCTAGTCAACTAAACTTAAGCTAAGGGGCAAGACTTGAGCGAGCTATTTGTTTAATAATTGCCTTGTATTTCAAAGTCAAGAATTGTTGGCAAAATTTCTTTAGGAATTTATTTATTATCACAATTTTTGTGGATGAAGACTTCCTTATCAGTCATACTCACTAGTCAACTAAACTTAAGCTAGGGGCAAGACTTGTGTGACTTGTGTGGTTCTCCGCCAAGTCCGTTTAATAATATGGAAATATCATTAAATCGGTTAATAATTGTATGTAGTTTATCAAAAATTGTTCTTCATTTATAAAACCAAATCATTTTATCTTTCTACACATATTATTTATTATTTAAGTAAATAAATATATTTTAATAATAAATTCATTTATTTCAAATAGAACTTTGAACTAGTGTTATTAATATTGTATTGATTATTATACCAGTCAAATTACTAATATAGTAGTACAATAATTTACTAATTAAACTGCATATTGATTAAAATATATATATATATATTGTAATAAATATAATGTATTTATTAATATATACATATTTATTTATATATATATTGTTTGCGATTTATAACTCAATTATGAAAAGATACTATGTTACAAACAACTATTTAATTCTAGGTTTGAATACTTATTGTAAGACTTTGAAAAATACTAAATTTTTCATTCACAAATTGGTTATGATAATATAGTATGATACAATTTGACTGATATTAACCAATTTAGTTGCATATTCCATATAATTATCCAATAGGTGGTTCATTAGTTTTCTGGTTGGACCCACCACTAAGACAAAGCTTAATGTGCTTTGAACATGGTCCTATAAATAGCACAAAAGGGAAAACCGATCACGTCTCCTTTCCTTCTACAAAATTTACTTCGAATAATATAAACCAATGTTTATGTGGGTCTATGATCCACCTTTCCTTCTACAAAGTGCTTCGTTTTCCATATGCTACTAAAGGGCAAATTGGTTATTATTTTTAATCAAATGGGTTGTCGCAAACAAATATATAAGATTGTTGAATCCACAAGAGTTTGCTTAATGTTCTTTTAATTAACAAATAATTAAATTTGGGTTGAAAAATGTCTTGATTTAGTGAAATGTAAAAGTAAGCGATTTGAATATATTAAGTTAAGAAATGAAAATCCTGATATTAGATTTCACTATTTGTCGTCTAGTACCCATTCATGACATTCATATATGATTATTTCTATGATTTTCTCACAATCAGTTCTTATCTATTTATCAATTCTTTGTCTGAACAGATCAAATGACTAAATAAATTAATTCTCAATTCCTTGACAAATTAATCATCTAATGATAATAATATGAGTGTTAGAATGTTTAGTTCAATTAACCATATTCCTAGGCATCAATATGTTATTAGTTGATATATTCTGGATCTAATTTAAACATGGAAATTCCCATTACTCATTTTTAAACCTTTTACCGTGTACTAGATGATCAAACCAAAACAAGCACTCAGAATAAGAATAATCAAGTAAAAATAATGGAATAATATTATACAATTAAATAGTCATATTGGACAATCATGTTCAAATAATTACATCTAACATTGGACAGAAGAATTTAGCTACTCTTTCCCATGGAAGTTATAGCCATCTGGTTGGTTGATATTCTTCTTCTTTCCAAGCTTCCTAGAGTGGTTGTTGTCTCAATCCTAATATTTTCTCCTCTAGGTGGCGTTTAGTGATGATCAGTGATGATCAGTGTTGGCGGGTGATGCCTTCAACCCATAGCTACCCTCCTATTTATACTAATTTTCCATATCTTTTCATTATCTTCAAAGATTATGATTAGAATTAAGTGGTTGAACCATTATCTTCAAAGATTGTGATTAGATTTGGGTGGTTGAACCATTATCTTCAAAGATTGTGATTAACATGAGGATCTCATTTGACATCCTATGCTGAGTATGCTCCTTTGGCCTCTAATCACCTGAAAGAAATATCATAAAAACACATGTCATAGAATTGATGCAAATATTTGACTCGATATATATTGTGAATTACATTTGTGTAGACTTTTAAGGTTAAAATGTGCTTAATTATCCTTATTATTTTAGGTAATTTTCACAATTAACAACTCTCCCCAACTTAAAACTTTATTTGTCCTCAAACAAAAGTACAAGTCCAGACTCAACAAGTGTGCATGCAGAAATTTTTTAGAACAGTAAACTTCCCAATATGTTCAACATTGTTCAAGGAATATCAACTTTAATCATCCAACATTCATAAAACAAAACTTAAGAGTAAACAATTCAAAGAAATGTATGGTGCCCAATACAAATCTATGCAATTAAATAGTTGTGTAATAGTTAAGTGTTCTCAACATGCAATCCATTGTTAGTCGATCAAGAAAGGTAGAGCTCACCAACTATGACAATCGATGCAAAAATAGGTGGAATGTGTTTCTTTCATCTACAAAGAATATGGTTTTTCGGATATCAAAGTTCCTATGAAGTTAAGAGAGCATACTAGATTTTTATTTATTTTACTCTCTATACTTGAACTCATTAAATAATTTTAAATCTTTTTGTACCATTCCTTTTTCACCATGATTTTTATTTATTTTACTCTTTCTATATTTGAAGGTTCTATGTCTTGCCTTCATGATTGTGTGTATAGTTGGTTGTCTCCCATGGGATAATTGCTTTGGTATTGTTGATCGTGCATTTGCTGATTTCCCATGTATTGCACTTCCTCTTCATGCGGAATTGGAGGACCACAATAGTTGCTAATTCTTGCATTCCACTGATTTTTTTGGAAGGTTCGATATCTACTTAGTTAGTTTCTCCATTGTCAAGTTAATATTTTGTTTTGAGCTAACACTGCGTCTTAAGCGCCCAATTCCAATACTCATCTCTCATGTTGGCATTGTCGACCATTAGTGGTCATTGCTTCAATAATTTTTATGGATTCTTAATAACTCTTTTCTATCAACGAACCACTTGTTGTAGCATCAAGATTAGTTTGTATTGTTGTTAAAATCCATTTCGAAAAATATAGATTTGTGTTAGCTCATCAAAGCCATGATTGTGGCACTTTCTTAGCATTAATTTGTACCTCTCCTATGCATCACATAAAGCTTCATTTGCTCCTTGAGAGAAAATAGATATTGTTACTTTAGCCTCCATGAATTTGGTATATGAGAAAAAAATGGTTTATAAAATTCTCCTCCAACCAGTTCCAATCCGTCCTTACTTGTGATGGTTGGTCCAATAACCAATCCTTGGCTTTCCTGATCAAGGAGAATGTGCACAACCTAAAAAATAACGATTCTTCTTCTTCTGAGACTCCAACAGTCCCACATAGCTCATAAAATGTAACCATGTGAGAATATGGATCCTCATGGTCTAGTCCTGCAAATGGGTTAGCATATGGAAGTTGAATAAAATCTGGATCTACTGCAGTATACTTTGCATTTCTTAGGAGTCTATTGAGACTTGTGAGATGGCTTGGATCATTGTGCCCCATGATTTCTTGAAGTCATTGATTGTTGTTTTTGGGCTTCTTCTTGTAGGATATGAAAAGGAAATAAGAAAAATAAAACTCTCTTCTTATATTTTTTTTCTAGATTAAGAGTAAAAAGAAATGCCAACATAGATTAGTTAGTCAAGAGAAATAAATTGGACGAAATAAAAAAGGAATTAAAAATAGATTTTTTTTTTTTGCAATCTTACGAAACCACAATAAACAAAGAAGTTTAAAAATACGAAATAAAATAAAATTTGCTAAAGAATAACATATCTAGACGCAAGTACCCAACAACGGTGCCATTTTGCTAACCGACAAATTGGTTATTATTTTTAATCAACAAGTTGTCACAAACAAGCATATAAGATTGTCGAATCCATAATGACTTGCTTGATATTCTTTTAGTTATAAAATAATTGAATTTGGGTTGAAAAAGGTTTTGATTTAGTGAAATATTAAAATTAAACTAATTTAAAAGCAACCGATTTGAAGATATTTAGTTGAGAGATAAAGAGCTTGAGGTTAGATTTCACTATTTGTCCTCTATTATCCAATACTGATATTCATATGTGATTATTCCTATGATTTCTCCACCACTAGTTCTTATCTATTCATCAATTCTTTGACTAAACGTATCAAATGAATAAATAAACTAATTCTCAATTGCTTGACAAATTAACCATTTAATCATAATAATGTGGATGTTAGAATGACTTGTTCAATTAATTATATTCCTAGACATCAATATGTTACTAGTTCATATATTCTAGATCTAGTTTAAACATATAAATTCCCATTACTCATTTTTAAACCTTAAATCATGCATTGGGTGATCAAATGAAAACAATCATTAAGAATAAGAATAATCAAGAAAAATCAATAGAATAATATTAAACAATTAAATAGTCATATTGAACACATCGATTTCAATTAATTACATCTAACCCCAGATATGAGGATTTAGCTACTCATTCCCATGGAAGCTATAGCCATTTGGTTGGTTGAGATTCTTCTTCTTTCCAAGCTTCCTATAGTGGTTATTGTCTCAATCCTAATATTTTATCCTCTAAGTGATATTTAGTGATGATCAGTGATGACGAGTGATGCCTTCAACTTATAGCTAGTCTCCTATTTATTCTATTTTTCCATATATTTTCCTTATCTTCAAATATTATGATTACGATTAGGTGGTTGAGTTCTTATCGTCAAAGATTATGATTAGAATTAGGTGATTGAACCATTATCTTCAAATATTGTGATTAGAGTTAAGTTCTCCTTTAGCATCTTTTGCTCATTTTAGCCTCTACTCATATGAAATATCATAAAAACACATGTCATAAAATTCTGTGCAAATATTTGACTCGATATATAGTATGAATTATATTTATGTAGACATTTAAGATTAAAATGTGCTTAATTATCCTTATTATTTAAGGAAATTTTTGCAATTAACACTACCCACTTGAGTATCTGCAAATAGTTAGGTATGTCTACGGGTAAGCATTAACTGTACTCGCTCATATAAGTACTGCAAACAATGCAAGGAATAACAAATTCAATGTGTAAAATATAAGTAATCAACCATAATTTTTCACAAATTAAATGTAAACGAATATCAATAAAAGTGTAACTAAATTTTAGGAAAACATACTTATGGGTATCCGCTACCACAAATAGTATGAGTACCATATAAATTTAGCCATTACATGATAATGAATATAATAAAATAATGTTTCAAGCTACCAAATAAATTTAATCAAGTATATATTTATAGAGAATCAAATTATTTTATGATTATATCCAATATTTCCATTATCTTGTTAATATTATCATTGTGGTTACATTGTTATTGCCTAATGTTATACCCAATTTAAATTTGCTATACCAAAAATTCATAAAATTATGATTGTATGAATTATTAGCAACATTGGTTGTTGCTTTCACTGTAGCTTGCAACAATTCTAAATGACACGAAATAATACTTATTGGATGAGTCACGCCCATGTCGCTCTCTCTAAGACGTTTCGTGGCATTGCCCAAAATGTGCAAATAGACTATCAATTACGCTGTCTCCAGGATAAAACAACTCATATCTCTATTATTGAATTCTTAATGCATTGTAAGACTCAATCTCGAATACACCCACCACAATATGGCTACTTGTGGCAATTCTCGAAATCCCCACAATATGGTTACCTGTGCCAATTACTTTTCCACAATCTGACTACCCTCGAAATGCCCACAATATGGCTACTCGTTCCAATTCTTTTCCCTCAATCTGATTACCAGTATCAGTTCTCAAAATTTCTACGATTTGTCTGCATGTGCCAATTCTTAGTGCCATGGAAAGAAAGGGGAGAAGTTTGTCGGAAATACGTCGGCAGAAAATATGAGGGAGAAAAAAGAAAGTTGAATGAAATCACATTCAAATTGGGGCAATAAAATATGAATGGATGAAACTTCTATTTATAACATGTGATTTTCTCCAAGTTCCTCATCTCTCCTATGTGTGAGTTGGGAGTTGTTTTTCAAAACTCTTCTATGTGGGACTTGAGAATTTTTAGATTTCTCACCTAAAAGTTCTCACTAATGACCTCCAACAAACCAAGTTCGAACTATTGTTAAAAGTATGATTGTTTAAAGTATTTCTAATATAACTCGTATCAAATAAAATTCAATTTGTATTATGAGATAGTATCTCTCCTCTATATTCTCTATATAAATATAAGGATTTATTTTTGCACTATATTTTTTGGGATTATGTTTAGAAGTACAATATAAATTTAAAAGGTATTTTTTAGTATATTCATTATGTTTTATTTTAGATTGATGCTTAGAACGACCAAAATGATAAAGGTCCAATTTCTAGGAGCGACACTCGTTAGGAGGGAAGTCACACACTCTAAAAAGGGATTAGTTCCTTACCCTACAAGGTGACAAAATAACCTTGTAGTACAAAGAGAAAGATTGATTCTCATTATGTTTAAAAAATTGAATGTTTACATGCACAATATTAGCATAAATCTAGAATGATTATGTTTTATTTTAGATTGATACTTAATATGTTTTATACTAAAGATTTGATGTTTTTAATATTCCAAATTCATACAATCATAAATGTGCATTTTTAAACTATTTTTAACATCAACAATATTAAAAAATCAATGTTTACATGTGCCATATTATTAATAGAAGATTATTAATATGCCTTTACACCAATCTTTCCTATTGGTATTATTGTTTACATTACTCCTTTTACATATAGAAATTACATTTTATAAAAAAAAATTTGAAGTTTCATTTCTATTATTTAAAAGATATATTTTTCAGTATATCATTTAGAATTGTGATATTTCTATTATTTTTATAATGACAAACAATTGTGATATTTTAATGTACATGTTTTAAACTGTACACGTTTTCTTAATAAAAACGATCACATTTATAATATATTTAGTTAATTGTCACGACTTATTTTATTTATTTGTGGAGGTTTGAATAACCTCCACACAAAAACCTCCACAAAATACAAAATTTAGTGTAGTATTAGAGTTGTGATATTTCTATTATTTTTCAAACGACGAACAACTGTTATATTTTAATGTACATATTTTAAAGAATAGTTATATATATTTTCCTAATAAAAAATGTCACTTTTATGATATATATATATATATATATATATATATATATATATATTTAAATTGATATTTTTATTGTTTGTATTATAGACTCTATTGTATATTGAAATTTATATTATGTCATACATTTTAAAAAACTGTTACAATGAGCACATACAAATAAAAAGAATGTTTACAAGAATATATTATTTCAATAGTAACCGATAATAATTCCACATGATTGAATTTTATTTGTTAGAGGTTATTTTAGAATCAAATAATAAACCATTATAAATATATATCCATAATAAACATTGTCTAAAATGAAGGAATAAAAAATATTTCAAACAAACATAAGTAAAATATGTCATATAATACTAATAGTTTATATATATTTTATGATTGCTTTTATATACACTTACTTCTAATTGCGTTACAATGCTATTTAGTGAAATAACTATGAAAGAAAATTTAACTTTTAGATTTTAGGAAATATTTATAGTACATATATATATAACATAATATAATTGCTGAATGTTATTGTACACTAAAATAATTATGAAAATGGATTATGACATTTCACTCACACAAAATAATGATATGAAAATGGATAAAGAGAGAGACTGATATAAAAATTGAATGGAAAATACATTATGACAAATTCACCCCTTTAAAATTCAAGTGTTCGTTTCAATTTGAGAGATACATGTGGAGTTTCGTCCAATTTGAGCCGTACCACTTCACCACTCCGAAAATCAAATATCCTTTCCTCATACATCAATACCCATCCTCATATTCTATTCTAAATCACAAAACTGTCACTTTTCCTAAAAATCTACACACTCTAAATTTCAATAATATTCTATTCCATTTCTTTCTCATGAGCAAGTGAGTAAGTGGTTTCCAGGGCTATTAATAGTTCAAAAAATATATATCAATATTAGTCAAAAATGGACATTGAACAAAAAAATAAGAATTCAATTTATCCAATAAACTGAAAATGCAAGTTGAGGAAGGATTAACGTTTAACATAACCCAAGATGCGTTTGAATCTATACAATATTCGCTTTGAAGTTGGTCCATTGGTAGGTAGCTACCTCTTCTACCTTTGGAGCTCCCATGACCTCTATAACACTTTGTAACCTTTCTTTTGCTTATGAACCATAATGCTAAAGAAGAATAAGGGAAAATTAACAGACTAAGAGAAAGCTAGACTAAAAGATAAAAACATAGGATATAGAATGTGAGGAAGGTGATGAGTGAGTCAATGTGTTCTATGAAATTGAAAAAGGAAAATGGAAAAGGCAATAGATGATGGAAGCAAGAGAGAGAATGAGAAAAAATGGGATATATAGAGAAAGTAACACAACTAAATGGACACTATAGTTTGAAACAGAACAACTAAGACACATAAAATGCAGAAGAAGGTCTAATATCATACGACATTGAACTAAAAATTGTAGAAAAAATTTCATTTGTACCATTATTAGCTTAAAAAGTGACATAGTAAACATTTTAACAAAAAAATAACACCAAAAAATTTGAAATGAGGTATAATGAGAAATCAAAACAATGATTCGAAATAAAATAAGATTCATCTAGAAAAATGACCAGAAAATATTAACTTGTTAGGAAACAATGTTACATTCTTAGTAAACTTTGTTGAAAAGACATACCTTTGAGTGAATGAGTGAGTAGAAATAGAGGTAAGTGTGAGATGTTAGAAACACTATCATGACTCATCACCTCTTCAAATACAAATAATTAAAAATTATGAGATCCGATGATAAAGAAGGTTGATAGAGTGAGATAATGTACATATAAGAAGTTGTGAGGAAAAATCATACCTCTAAACAAAGAACCTATCGATGAGTTTCACAGATGAAAAAATTGTGCCTAGCTAGGATGAAAAAGGAAGGATGAAGAAAAAAATGTAGAAGATGGTTTGGTGAGTCTGAGAAAAGAAAATTTCTCCGAGAGAATGATATGAAAAATGAATTGAAAAAAAACAAATGGAAAAGATATAGACTGACCTCTTCATTTTCAAAAAATAAAAAATGAATGTAGAGAGAAAGATTAATACGAAAAGTTTTAAAATTTGAAAATAAATGGCATTTGTTTCTCTCACTTCATTAGTCTATACCTTAAAAAGAAAAGATGTTATGACAAGTTCATCCATTTTAAATCCAAATGTCAATTAAAGAGGATGTCCATTTTTGTAATAACACCACCAGCACCTTCAATTCTTACATAATAAATAGTAGATATTGCTTAGTTAGTGTACAAGCCATTTTTTACCTTCAACATGAGGGATAAATCCACTTGCCAAATAGATAATTGTTTTTGTTGGAAACTTTATAGTTGATAAAACAATTATGCGATCAAGTGTATTGTCTCAATTTGGAGAATATCAAGTTGCCTATGATACTTGAGCCAAGATGGAAAGGTATATATAGCCCAAAATGCTTGATGATACATTTAGTATTTTAAATTGTACTCTACAATTGTATCACAACAATAACTACATTTTCCCATAATTGTGGTAAATGTGACTAATACCAACCGTAATTTAAAATACTGATGCATGTAGTTTAGTCAGTTGGAAAGGTGAAACCCAACTTGAACTTAATTTGAATGAAAAATGAAGTTTGATCCACCTCCAAAAAAATTCCTAAGTTGGATAGGTTTAATAGATGTGCCTCATCAATGTCACCATTCAAGTTATTTGAATAGATAGACAAAGTATGGAGATTAGAAAGTTGCCCCAATGTTTAACTATTAAGAATTAGAAATCTAGTGTTTTTCTAAATAAGACCTATTGGTTTGTTTTCTTTAGAATTTTGATTAGAATGAGTAATAAAAAATAATTTAGCTTTGATTCCAAACCAATAGTTTTCAGTCAATTTTTTTCTATTTAAGAGAGTGTATCATTATTTTCTGCAATTATGATATATTATTTCCATCCATCATTTCTTAAGCAAATCTCTATTAATGTGTTTAATGGCGATCTTTTTATAAGAAAAATTTAAACATTTAAACTAAAATGAACACAAAACTATTCTAACTTTGAAAGGACGAAAATTTCAAAAAGGCTATCTTCATATTCACTTACCTATATTATTTATGAATTGATATTAACAATTTCAAGTAATGTTGCTATGAAGAATACTTTAATAAGTTTATAGAGTTCAAAACAACAACATTTTAAGAAAAATATATTATATAAATTTGTTAATAAAATAAGTTTGCATAAATAATTTTATGAATAAAAAATAAACTGTACCCAATGAGAATGATGCCCATTCTAAAAAAACATTGACCAAATTAATATCCTCTATTACTTAACAACAATAAAGCTACTTTAATACATAGGAGAAATAAATTTTATATATTTAAGATCAACAATATCGTGACACATATATTTTGGATATGCTCATAAAACAAATTTAAGAACGATATAAACAAGTTGGACTCAAAATGTTTACCATTGGTCTAGTCCTATCACAATTAGAAAATCTTCCTATATTTCATTTATTATTCTAACGCTAGTTTCAACTTATCACACATATCTTTAATTACTCAAATGTCAATAATCTAAACTCGTTTTGTCTCTTAAGTTTTTCACAATACAACTCAAAACAACTTATCACACACTTTATCCAAATTAATAAAAATCATATCTTAGTCATTTGGTTCCTTTGTCACCCTTCAATCAATTGTCATAGCAAGTAAGGAAAATGTAACAATGATACAAATTAGCACAACGCACTTCATGTTTGTGAAAATAACCTAAGATGTCCACCCATACCATCTTTAGAGGCATCAAAGGTTCCTTGCTGTGCTTATTATGCTATGAGGTATGTCCTGTTAATTGATTGTAAGAAAGATCAATGACTATTAGAAACCCAATATTTTTTTCTTCATATTATATGTTTTCCCTTTTCATAAAAATATTGCTTGGTTAGTGTACAATCCAATTTGGTCACCTTCAACATTAGGGATAAATCCACTTGCCAAATAGAAAATATATTTTCTTGGAAATTTTATAGTTGACAAAACAATTATGCGATCAAGTGTATTGTTTTAATTTGTTGAAAAGTGATAAATTAATGACTTGGGTTTTCTCCTTGAGAACACATAAATTTCCAAATTCAGGACTTGTAATAATCGAAAACAATTCCAAAGAGTCAGGTAATTGCCCCTCTAAAAAGTTGTTAGACATATCTAGAATGGTTAACATTGAAAATGGTGTTTAACAAAAAGAAGATATGGACTCTCAGAATATATTATTTGAGATTTTGTTATGAGAAACATTTAGGTAGAACACACTTGGAGATAGGTCCAAAAACCAATTAGGAAGCTAACCTGAAATAGCACAATTATATTAGAAATTTGTAGACAGTCAAGTAGCCTAGAAAGCTTGAGCCAAGATGGAAAAGTATGGCCCAAAATGCATGATGGTGCATATCATCATTTTAGATTGTACTCTACAATGACATCAAGACCCCAATTGCTACTACATTTTTCCACAATTATAATAAATGTAAGATAACCACAACTATGAACATAATTTGAAACACCGATAAATATATCTAATCAGTTAGATAGGTGGAACCCAACTTGAAATCAATTTGAATGAAAGTGAAGTTTGACCCACCTCCAAAATTCTTAAGTTTGATAGGTTTGATAGATGTGTCTCATCAATGACACCATTCAAGTTATTTAAATAGATGCACAAAGTGTGGAGAATAGAAAGTTGCCCCACTAGTATATTCAACTAACTAGGGGTGGCAATACGGGCTTGCTCGACCTACCTTTGACCCGTTAAAATATTGGCTGACCTGACCCTTATTGCTAAAGGGTTCAAAATGTCAGTCCAACCCAAATTTGGTAGGAGTGACCCATTTTTTTTTTTAAAACACACATTTATAACCAACTCAATCACATTTTCAAAAATAAATAACCACCATGCCTCATAAATGTCTTTTAAAACAAAAAATCACAAACCAAAGTCCACAATAACATATCGTCTTAGTTTAAAACTTATAGACTCCTAATTCACAATAAAACTTCTAACTTCAAAGTTTACAATAATAAGGGCTAGCCCGACTCGCCTTTGGCCCGCCAAAATATGGGCTAGCCCGACCCAACCCTTATTTCTAAAAGGGTTCAAATTCCCAACCCGACTTTCTAAAAATAATAATCCAAACGGGCTAACTCGTCGGGTCAAGCCCATATTGCCATCCCTATGAGAGTAAATAGTATTCATATTTGCTAATCCTTATGGAATATTATGTTTCAAGTAATTATCTTAGAGATCAAGACATATGAGGACTTTGGTAACATTAGGCACCCATGACTGAGGAGATAAGTTATCTCCTCCAGTTACTAAAATCATGACATATGTACTAATTTTTCTTTTAGTTTTTGAAATTATTTTTTTAGAAATATATTAGATGAAGGAAGATACAATAATGAGTTACATTGAGATAGATCTATACGCAGGAAGTCCTAACCCATTCCTATTAAAATCATGAACAATGAAACTTGGAATTGCATTCCAATAAGAGAAAACCTTAGATGAGATTCCGTAGTTAGAATGTTTATGAGCACAAGCATTTCCTTCCCTGAATATATAAGACATTGAACACTTCATTGAAGGCATTAGCCTTTTGCAGCAAGACCATTTGTGTAATAACTTACAAGAAACATTGACTTTCCACTTGAAAATGTCAACTACCATAGCCAAATCACATTCTAACCAGACTGAGTTCCAACCATTTTGTGAGCAAACTCAATTGCCATGATAACAACATTCAACTCAGCGAAAAGAACATCGCCAATTTCAAAATAATCTGCAAAGCAGGCCATAAAATCATTCTTGTGATCCCTAAAAATAGAACTACCACCAGCATGTTCTAGAGAACCTTGAGCAACCCCACCAGAATTGATTTTCACCCTTCCTATAATAGGAGGAGACCAATTCACTTCAATAATTTTGGAGCTTTGTTGTAGTTTATGACGACATTTAGAGATTATAGAATGTTGAGTTCCTAAAAAGTAGGAGTAGCACAAGCTTTAGATGTGTTTCCAGAAAAATTTATGGTCAATTTTATCTTTGTGATAACTTGGAGTAGATTGAACCTCTTATTCTCAAACCTGAACTAGTTTCTACAATGCCAAATTATGCTCACGTATGAATGATATTGGCATCAAGAAGATCCTTCACCCGAGGACTCCATTTCCTTCTATAATCCAAGAAGATATTCGATGTGGATGATGTATCCAATTGGAATTATCCATTTGGATTCTTGGATGAAATCAACTAAAGATACAAGCAAACTAGTGTGGAATTCATCTGGAATGTTTAAGGAATCAACCAAAGGATGACCTTGCTAATTATCATTCCAGAAGTTGATGTTGTGACATTCTCCTATAAGCCATATGAAGTGTTTTTTGCACTTTCCAATTAATTGGAATTCCAAGTTAAATAGAAAGATTTGAAATATCTTGTGGATGAAGTAGATTTATTACAAATCTCCTTCTATAGAAAACAACTTATTCTTGATCAGAACTCAACATCTCCTAAGCCAATTTGAGAAGGGCATCAAGATTCAATTTTTTTATTGATTTGAGACCTAGACCACCGCTCTTGAAAGGATGCACACTTGAGACCAGACCACAATGACCATCTTTCTTGTATTAATTTCGCCAGACCATATACAATTTTTGATGCAAGAGTCCAAATGTTTGAGTAATTGAGCAGGCCAAGCATAGATGTGGAAACTATAAACTATCATGCTTTAGATAACTGATTTCACCAATTCCACTCTGCCCATAATTGGTAGAGATTTCCCTTTCCACTTAGCTAGTTTACTGGTAATTCTGTCAACAATGGGTAGAAGATGCAATCTTATTGGCTTCCCTTTAAACAAAGAAACTTAGTAGATTAAAGGAAGATCACCAACATTGAAACCCAAATAGGAGGACAAGATAACAATTTTACTAGTTGTTCCTTGAGAAGTGTAGAACTTGCATTTACTAGGATTGATATGCTTTCTAGAGGCTTGAGCATAAGTAGCAATCAACTATTTTAGAGCAAGCAATTCCCTCTTAATACCCTTGCAAAATATTAAGATGTCATCATCATATAGCACATGGCTAGGAGTGAGCAATCTTCTAGAACCAAAGATATGACTAATCTTGTTTTCATTGACCAACTTTGAAATACCTCTACTCAGGTTATCTTCTACTAAATAGAAAATAAAGGGATTTAGAGGACCCCTTGTCTCGCACCCCTTAGACAGTTGAAAAAACCAGCATTTTGGCCATTCACATTGATTGAAAGTTAGGTTGAGTGCATAATTATTTTAATCAACTTTATGAATTTTTCATGAAAACCAAAAGCCTTGAGGGTATCAAGCAGAAAGTTCCAATCCATTATGTCAAATGCTTTCCTATTATCCAGCTTGATTGCCATATTACCACCAAAGGTTTTGTGATCAACTAGAATAATTGCTTCAGAGGATGTGCAGATGCAATCATGGATATATATGTCTTTGATGAAACCCCTTTGCTGATGTGAGACAACTCTAGCAGCAATTAAGACTAGTCTATAAGCTAAAACCTTAGGGTGTGTTTGCTTTGACCATTTTTTGTTTTCATTTTCAATGAAATCAGAAAATGAGGGTGAAAACATGTTTGTTGTGTTGTTTTCATTTCATATTTTTGAAAACATGAGCTTCATTTCTGGAAATTTTGAAAATGAAAAAAATATCATTTCCAATATTTTCAATAATAAGACAATGACATTTTATTGAAAATTTTAAGACTTTTATTACTCCATTCGATCTATATCTTTTGATGTTTTAACATTTTCATGTTATTCCAAATCTTTTGATGTTTTGAAAACCCAATATACATTTATATTTTACTTTCCAATTATACCATTATTTATTACTAATATTTTCTCAACATGTTTCTTCATTTCATTTTTAATTCAGTTTTTTATGTGTATTAAATGTGACTATTTTAGTCAAATTTTATTGAATTTTTACTTCATTTGATATTTTTTGAAACTATGTGCATAACCTTTAACATCAAAAGATGTAGAATGGGGGGAATATTATTTTCAATTACTCTCTTCACTAATCAACAAAATGTTGAAATCAATTGACGAGGGCCTCATTTGTCCTTACTATCACACATCTTCATAATAAAATTTATTTCTTTATCTCTCAACATAATAACTTTTCTTTGTCTCTCTTATGATATTGTTGAAATAGTTTGATTATGATTATGATAATATATGATTTAGGGATGAAAATTGACGTTTCTTGATGTTACTGCAACCTTAATTAAATAGTATAGCACTTGTATGTGAGTAATTTATTTTAATTTTACATTTTTTAGAGAGCATATGCAACTGCATGATGCTCATTATGACTTTTCACACGCTTTTGTAATAGCAAATGACCAAGTTCAACAACTAAAAATGTTCAACGTATTATTGACATAAAATACATTGGAAAAAAATACAAGTATCAAATATGTAGGCATTCTATAAAATCATTGGTTTGACTACTTTAGTGATTAGAATTTAGAATTGGATTCGTTGCAAAAGTATTTATCCTGGTTTATAAAGTTTAGAGTGCATAGTTATGAAAATGAAAATGATAATAACAAACATATTTTCAGGAAATGAAAACATGGAAATGAAAATTGTTTCTTAAAATTGAAAAAGGAAATAGAAATAGAAAATATGTCTTGAAACCAAACACACTCTTAATTATTTTTTAGAATTAAAAATTAGCAAGAGTAATAGATTTGGATTCCTCAATTCTATCAGCATTAGCAGATTTTGGAATTAGAACCACAACGTTTTAATTGAGATTTGGCAACAACTAACCTTGAGAGTTTAAGTAATGAGAATAAATTATCTTCTTATACTAGAAGATAAATTATTTCATTTAGTCATTAAAATCATGACATGTGTACTATTTTTTTATTTTTTTATTTATTTTATAAAAATGGTTAAATAGGAGATATTTTATTCTATAAGTAATTTCATTAAAATTGATATACAATTTGAATAATTTAAAACATTGAAGCAAAGCAACAACAAATAATTGAAGTCATGCACATTATTTATTTTAATTTCCACTATTAATATCCAAGGATGTAAAAAATATCACTTTAATAGAGGCCAATAGAAGTTTCAAAAGATGGAATGATTTATTGTACAATTGCACGGAAAGTATGTATAATATGAAAAAATAGAAGTAGAAAATTGTAGTGTTTGAAGTCCTGATAAAGAAATAGCCTAAAAATATCTGAAGCCAATCAAATCGAAAGCTTATATGTCTATAAAATTGATCAATATATCTTCTCACGTCTTCTTCTAAAATGTAGCATCACCTGCAAAATGTAGAGGGAAAAAAACTTATTTTAACTACTTCATGGAGTCCATGCAATCATTAAATATTAGTGGACAAGGTATACAAAGTTATATACATGTTTTAGTTTCTTAAATATTATTCATGATTTATCTATCCTAATAATTATTAGTTTATTATTAAATTCTAAGTTACTTTTGTTAGAATTTATTTAGTTAACTAAGTATTTGTTCTTACAAGTAATTATTAGTTGATTTGGTAAATGAAAATATCAATTAGTCTTAATTGTAGACGCTACAATGCAATAATAGAGAGGGGAACAAATGATATAACATCCAAAGATCAATTAAGGGTACTTAAACTAGGGAAAGAAGCTAAAAATAACAAGAGTGGTTCCTAAGCATCAATCCTAACACCTTGACACTTCATAAAGAATGTAAAGATTAAGGTTTGTGACAAATTTGAATGTAGAAGGATAAAAACATAGGAAAGAAGTATTATATTTGTTCACAGAAATCGACCAAGAATTGAAGAAGAAACATCATATGCAAAATGGAGTGTAAGTGTTGGTGCTAGCCACAACATTTCAGCCTCCTATTCCACCCAGGTGCCCCATTGCATCTGTTGAGTGGCGCCTAATAAACTATGTTTGGTTGTTGTATTGCACTTTTAATCGCAATGAGATCATGTTTAATAAACAATGTAAAAATAATAACAACTAACTCTTAATCCTATTAAGTAGGGTTGACTACATAAATTGAACGATGCCTTAATGTTCTATAGTCATTACTAATGACAAATAATGTAACATTCCATATTAAAAAGATGAGATATTAATGGTCTTACCTTTTTAGTCTTGGACTTGAAATCTCCTTTTCATTCTAGCTATGAAGAGAAGAAGTTGCACATATATCCAATCACAGACGTTGTTGAAGAATTGAAAATAGGCATATCTCCATGAAGTCTTAAGGATTAAAGTTCCACACACTCCCCAAAATCCAATAAAGAATCCAAGTCCTATGCTGATGTAGAACCCAAAGCTTATGAATCCATTATCATCATCTTCTCCTTCAACATCGTTTCCATAAGTGTTGTTGATATCTTCTGGGCAATCTTTTGACAATGGTGGTCCACAAAGCTTAGGGTTCCCAATATATGTATATGCATCAAATGTTCGTAGTTGGGTACTGCTTGGAATTTTTCCAGATAAGCTGTTGAATGACAACTGCAAATAACTGAGGAAACTCAAATTTGACAGACTTTCAGGAATTGTACCAGAAAGATAGTTTTTTGACAAGTCAAGTGATTCTAGCATTTCCATATGACCAATGTTGTTGGGAATGAACCCTGTGAGATTATTGCTTGAAAGATTTAAGCTAGCTAATGCAATAAGTATTGTCATACTTTGAGGTATCTGTCCGTTTAACTGGTTGCAAGAGAGATCAATGGCTGTCAAAAATCTAAGGTTTTTCCCATATTCTCTATTTTCTCCTTTCCATGCTAATATTGCTTTGTCACTAAAAGAGCCAAAATTGTAATCTTCAAAGCCAATATATCCATGCGTTTCATAGGAAATTGGTTCTCTTGAGAATGTTGTATTTGACAAAGCAGTCACGTGATCAAGGCATTGAGGTATGTTCCCTATAATATTGTTGTTAGAGAGGTCCAATACTTGAACATGTGATAGATTGCAAAGGCTTTTAGGTATGCTCCCTTGGAACTTATTTGATCGTAGGCGCAAAATGATCATTTGATGTAGGTTTTCGCCTACCCATGTTGGTATTGCTCCTTCGATATTGTTATCCCCAAAATCCATCAACTTCAAGTTGCTACAATTAGCCAAAGATGGAAACTCACCAGTGAAATTGTTGTTATTTAAATGGATTGTCTCAATACTTTGTAAGGTCCCAAAGGAATCTGGTATTCTCCCAAAAAAATTATTTGTTGCCAGATTCAAGACTTGTAAATTTTGAAATTGTCCCCAATAATCCAATAGTCTCCCTGATAAGGAGTTATTAGACAAATCAAGATAAGCTAAATTCTGATATGATGATCCACAAAGAGAAGATATGGACCCTGAGAACATATTATTTGAGACACTTAGAAGAGTTATTTGTGGTGGAAAACTAGGTAGTGGACCTGACAAATTGTTGAAACTGAAATCCCATGTAATTTCTGAAATTCTAGGTTTCATACTTGGTATTGATTTTGGCAAGGCTCCACTAAGTTTGTTATGAGAAACATTCAGGTATGCCAAACCTGGAGTTAAATCCCAAAACCATTCAGGAAAATAATTGGAAATGCCATTATTGGAAATTTGCAATAACATTAGTTTCCATTGATGTTTGAGCCACAATGGAAATTTAGGCCCCAAGTTGCATGAAGATGCAGATAGAACAGACAGTTGGAAAGGTGGAATCCAATTTGAACTCAAGTTGAATGAAAGTGGGTTTTTGTCCACATACAAATATCTCAAATTGGATAGGTTTGAAAAATGTGATTCATTGATGATACCACTAAACTTATTTGAATGGATAGACAAACTTTGGAGTTTAGAAAGTTGACCAATATTATAAGGAAGTGTCCCATTTAATTGATTGTCTGAAAGTTTCAAGTTTATTATGTCATGTCCTTCTGAACACAAGTGTTGCATGTAATCACTGAATTGGCCAGACAATTTGTTGTAAGACAGATCCAATGTTATTAGTTGACACAAACTCTGAAAGGATTTTGGTATGCTACCCTGAAGTTTATTATTTGAAAGAAGTAGACATTCAAGAGAACTCATATTTTTGAAGCCATCCGGAATACTTTGTTGTAAAGAATTAGATGATAGATCAAGATGTGTGATTACTTTGCTAACATTAAACATCCATGATAGAGAGCTAAAGTAGTTACCTCTCAGACTAAAAGAAAGTAGAGAATTGAAAGACTTTATAAGTGGAGTAGATTTGAGATTGAATTGATGGAGTTCACAAAAATCTAATTCGACATATTCTACAAAATGGAGTTTGGTTAATGGTGATAGTATATCAACAACCTGACTAAGATTAGTATATGATAGATCAAGGTATGTCAAATTAGAAAGGGTAGAGACCCATTCAAGGTGATTTGCAAACAAAAACTCATTGTTCCCAAGGTCAAGAATTTGCAAATTGGAGAGGTTTCCTAGAGAATGAGGAATGGCACCAACAAGTCCATTATTGTCAAGATCCAAGTATGTCAATTGAACAAGTGAGCCAATGCACTGTGGGATTTTTCCTTCCAATTGATTAAAACTGAGATCTAAGGAAATTAGATTTTGCAATTCACATAGTGAAGAATCTATGTTACCTCCAAGTTGTGGTATAATATCAAGGTTGATATTTGGAGGTCGGAGATCCAGCAAGATTACATGACCAGTTGAATTATCACATGTAACTCCTTTCCATATGCAACAATCTTCTTGACCTTTCCATGATGATAGTAAGTCATTTTTATCAATCAGCTTAGCTTTGAACTTCAGAAGAGCATTCTTTTCTGCCTCTACACATTTCTTAATGTTGGAGTTTCCAACACATAAACAAATGTATAGAATGGTTACAAGGCAAAAAAGATAGAACCTGCAAGTAAACATGGTGAACAACTCAACTCTCTTTGGAATGATTTTTGGGATATTTATGATTGTAGGTTATTATAAGCTAAGGGGCAAGACAACTTGAGTGAGCAATTTGTCTACTGTGGCTACTAAATTGCCATGTATTTAAAAGTCAAGAATTATCACAAATTTTGTGGATGAAGACTTCCTTATCAATCATACTCACTAGTCAACTAAACTTAAGCTAGGGGAAAGACTTGTGTGACTTGTGTGGTTCTCCGTCAAGTCCGTTTAATAATATGGAAATATCATTAAAACGGTTAATAATTGTATGTAGTTTATCAAAAATTGTTCTAATTTATAAAACCAAATCATTTTATCTTTCTACTCATATTATTTAAGTAAATAAATATATTTTAATAATAAATTCATTTATTTCAAATAGAACTTTGAACTAGTGTTATTAATATTGTATTAATTATTAATATAATAGATATAATGCATATCGATTAAGATATATATATATTGTAATAAATATAATGCATTTATGAATATATACGTGTGTGTATATATATTATTTACAATATATAACTCAATTATCAAAAGGTTCAAATCACTAATTATATTACAAACAACTATTTAATTCAAGGTTTGATTACTTATTATAAGACTTTGAAAAACACTAAATTTTTCTTTCACAAATTGGTTTTAGCAATATAGTATGATATTGTTTGACTGATATTGACCAATTTAGTTACATATTCGATATAATTATCAGTTTTCTGGTTGGACCCACACTAAGACAAAGCTGTGCTTTGAACATGGTCCTATAAATAACAAAAGGGAAAACCCATCAAGTCTCGTAAAATTTACTTCGAATAATATAAAACAATGTTTATGTGTGTCTATGATCCACCTTTCTTTCTACGAAAGTGCTTCGTTTTCCATATGCTACTAACATGCAAATTGGTTATTATTTTTAATTAAATAGGTTGTCGCAAACAAATATATAAGATTGTTGAATTCATAAGGGTTTGCTTGATATTCTTTTAATTAACAAATAATTAAATTTGGGTTGAAAAATGTTTTGATTTAGTGAAATTGAACTAATGTAAAAGTAAGCGATTTGAATATATTAAATTAAGAAATGAAAAACCTGATATTAGATTTCACTATTTGTCGTCTAATACCCAATCATGACATTCATATATGATTATTCCTATGATTTTCCCACCATCAGTTCTTATCTATTTATCAATTCTTTGTCTGAACAAACCAAATGACTAAATAAACTAATTCTCATTTGCTTGACAAATTAATCATCTAATGGTAATAATATGAGTGTTAGAATGGCTAGTTCAATTAACCATATTCCTAGACATCAATATGTTACTAGTTGATATATTCTAGATATAATTTAAATATGGAAATTCCCATTACTTATTTTTAAACCTTAGATCATGTATTAGATGATCAAACCAAAACAAGAACTCGGAATATGAATAATCAAGGAAAAACAATGGAATAATATTATACAATTAAATAGTCATATTAGACACATCTTGTTCAAATAATTACATCTAACCTCAGACAAAAGAATTTAGCTACTCATTCCTATGGACGTTATAGCCATCTGGTTGGTTGATATTCTTCTTCTTTCAAAGCTTCCTAGAGTGATTGTTGTCTCAATCCTAATATTTTCTTTTGAAGAAGGAATGAATACTTTCTTCCTCATTTTTACCAGCACAACCATTTTGATTCTTTCTCCCCAACTAGAATAATGCACAATAATAGATCTCTTAACCCAATAGAAAAGGGATTTTTCTTTTTGGGATATGTAAGCTTGAGTTCATTATATTTCTCAAAAGAAAGGCTAATGACAGAACTGTCTTGATCACTTCCATGCATCACATCTACCAGGATGATTAAAGAATCAAATATATCTAATAGTTCTAGCAAAGTGCAAACTCACAAGATTTATTTAACAGTGTATCACTCTCTCTCCACTCATGCTCACCTTTCATGTTTATTGATATCAAACAACTTCATGCTATTTACCCATACAACTACTATACACAACAAAAGATTGCACAAACTAGCAAGTTTAACCACCTATCACCTGAAAATTCACAACTTAGAATCTTATTTATTTTCATGTTTGGTTATGCTAGTTGATAGAGCAAGAACAAGATCAACAAGTTGGTTGGTTCACAAAAATTTTAGTACACAATATGAGTAGTCTACAAGCATGCATTCATTTATTCAAGAATAACATAAATTAAATAAATAGAAAAATTAAATGACTAAAATATAAATGATATCACAATGATTTGTGATGCAGTGTCTATCAACTTATTCATTTCATAACCATAGCCTGTGAAGTCCATCCCCAATGGGTAATTTGGCATGTCCTCATTCCAAGCCACATGTTATTTTTTAGATGTCCAAACGTTTTTCATTTTGACCTACTTCTCTATGACCTATACTCAACACTGTGAATCATTATTCAAGACAAAGTTAATGAGATAAGAAAAATTAAAAAGAAATTTTTGATAGATGGATTGTCTCCCATGTAGCACTTCTTTAATGTCATTATCTAGAAGGTTCATGTGACTTATGGGATCACAAAGTTGGATTAGCCAGAGCGACACAATATTTGGCTGCATATACTACTTCAGTACAATATCTTGTTAGGTATCAGTGGTTACAATACACCTAGAAGGGGGGGTTGAATAGGTGTCGCGGTTAGAACTACCGCTTTTCAAAAATCAACACTTAATGCTGAATCAATCCTATTTAATCGATTAATGAAGGAAGATAATCGATTATTTGGACAATCTTAATCGATTAACAAAAAGAACAGTTTTAATCAATTAACAGAAACAATTTTAATCGATTAATAGAAACAGGATAATCGATTAACACAACAATATTAATCGATTAAATAGAAACAGTAAGCAATTACAGAAACGATTAAATGCAGAACAGTTAACCGATAACAGAACGAATACAGAGCTTACAGATTTGTATATTAGAATAGCATCCAGTACAGCAAATGAACAGAATGTATCAATTGAATTCAATATACAAATTAATCGATTGAAAACAGTAAAGAGAGAGAGAGAAAACAAATCCTGCAACGCGAATTTTTATCCTGGTTCGTTTGCTGTCCACTGCAAACTACATCCAGGCCTCCCGGCTGACTTGGGAGATTTCCTTCACTATAATCGAATCAATGTAATTTACAAACACATTATCCAATTACAACACTTAGCAAATGACAAGAAATCAAAGAAACTATCCAATGGTTTGACTCCCTTCCTACCGATAAAGAAAACGTTTCTTTCGGCGTAGCCCCAGCCAAAGAATCTCTCGTTCTTTCCTTTTCTTACACTCTAAGCTATGAAGAAACACACAATCTCTACTGGTGATACGACACCAAGAGATTCCCTTTACAACAATTTATTCAAGAATTACAAGAGTAAAATTAAGCTATACCTAAGCTCAAATACAACAAGAAGGCTTTACTCTAATGCACATCTAACACAAACTCATGTGAAATGACAAGTATTAGTTATGAAAACAGAAGTTACAGAATCATAAACTTCATGAAAAACGCATCAAAATATGCATGAACATGTGAGGGAAAACATGAGAAATTATAACATGAAATGCACTCAATCCTAAAGCAAGGAATCTCTCATTTCTAAACTCACTAATGCACTTAACAAATAGATGCAACAATTAACACGTAGAATGCTCTAACTCTCTAATAAATGCAACATGCAACTTATGAGATTAATTCTGAAAACGCAGTTTATAAAGAATCAGTCCAGAACCCCAGATAATCGATTAAATACCTTCTTAATCGATTAACGGGACTAAAAATCATAACTGATTCTGTTTTTCAGTTTTTCAGTTTCAACAACTTAAAAATCAGTTAGGTTAATCGATTAACGTAAACCTTTAATCGATTAACTGCATTACAAAAACGTGTTCCAGTGGCAACCACTTTACACAGCAGTTGGGTTAATCGATTAAAGGTATGGTTAATCGATTAACACTAAATAAAATATGTATTTTCAAATAGAAAACATCAAATATGTTATGCACTTAGATAATACATGTTTGACACTTAGTTTTATGCCTAGAATGCATATATACATGTATTTATGTAATGCATGAACATATTATCAAATGAACATATCTCATGGATGAACTTTTTCAAACATAAATCAATATGGGCTCTCTACTCGTTTTCTTTTCTCCTCTCTGACCCTGAATTATGGTTCATATTTTCTTTCTTTTTATTGGGTTTTCTTTTTTCACTAACTATCATGATTTCTCTTTCTCTCTTTTTATTTTCATAACTCATTTATTTATCCACTCCTATCATTTCCTACTTTTCCTCACTAAATTTTTATTTTTCAACAATTCTTTTCTCATGCTCTATATGATCGTCAACATCATATTCAACGACTTTTCCACCTCTTGTTGCGATGATATTGCAGTGTTCCTTTGGATTTGGTTTAATGTTGGCGTTGAATGTTCTTATTTGATTTTACGGAATCTTCTTAGCGAATTGTCCATGTTGAATCTCTATGTTTTTTATAGATGCATTAGTATTCTTGTGATTTGCCATAGTGAGTTGCAGGAATTGGTTTAAAGTATCTTCTATTTTGGAATGTTTTTCTTGTTGTGTAGGTTGATATTGTTGATCTAACATTTATCTATTTGAAGGTTCTATGTCTTGCCTCCATGATTGTGTGTATAGTTAGTTGTTGCAGTCCATTTCGAAAAATATATATTTGTGTTAGCTCATCAAAGCCATGATTGTGGCACTTCCTTAACACTGATTTGTACATGTCTCATGCATCACATAAAGCTTCATTTGCTCTAGAGATTGTTACTTTAGCCTCCATGAATTTGGTATATATGAGGAAAAAAAGGTTTATAAACTTCTCCTCCAACTAGTTCCAATTTGTCCTTACTTGCGATGGTTGATCCAATAACCAATCCTTGGCTTTCTTGATCAAGGAGAATGTGAACAACCTCAAAAACAACGATTCTTCTTCTTATTCTGAGACTCCAACAGTTCCACATAGCTCATAAAATGTAACCATGTGAGAATATGGATCCTCATGGTTTAGTCTTGTAAAATGGGTTAGCATATAAAAGTTGAATAAAATCTGGATCTACTACAATATACTTTGCATTTCTTAGGAGTCTATTGAAACTTGTGAAATGCCTTAGATCATTGTGCCCTGTGATTTTTTGAAGTCAACGATTGTTGTTTTTGGACTTCTTCTTGTAGGATATGAAAAGGAAATAAGAAAAATAAAACTATTCTTATTTTATTTTGCTAGATTAAGAGTAAAAAGAAATACCAACATAGATTAGTTAGTCAAGAGAAATAAATTGGATGAAATAAAAAAGGAATTAAAAATAGCAATTTTGTTTTGTTTTTTGCAATCTTACAAAACCACAATAAACAAAGAAGTTTAAAAATATGAAATAAAATAAAATTTGCTAAAGAATAAAATATCTAGACGCAAGTACCCGATAATGGTGCCATTTTTCTAACCGGTAAATTGGTTGTTACTTTTAATCAATGAGTTGTCGCAAAAAAACATATAAGATTGTTGAATCCCGAAGGACTTGCTTGATATTCTTGTATTAGAAAATAATTGAATTTGGATTTAAAAATGTTTTGATTTAGTGAAATATTAAAATTAAACTAATTTAAAAGCAATCGATTTGAAGATATTAAGTTGAGAGATGAAGAACTTGAGGTTAGATTTCACTATTTATCCTCTATTATCCAATGATGATATTCATATATGATCATTCCTATGATTTCTCCACCATCAATTCTTATTTATTCATCAATTCTTTGACTAAACATATCAAATGAATAAATAAACTAATTCTCAATTCTTTGACAAATTAACCATTTAATCATAATAATATGGATGTTAGAATGACTTGTTCAATTAATTCTATTTCAAGACATCAATATGTTACTAGTTAATATATTCTAGATCTACTTTAAACATAGAAATTCTCATTACTCATTTTTAAACCTTAAATCATACATTGGGTAATCAAATTAAAACAAACATTAAGAATAAGAATAATCAAGGAAAAACAATAGAATAATATTAAACAATTAAATAGTCATATTAGACACATCAATTTCAAATAATTACATTAACCCATATATGAGGATTTAGCTACTCATTCTCATGGAAGCTAAAGCAATTTGGTTGGTTGACATTCTTCTTCTTTCCAAGCTTCCTATAGTGGTTGTTGTCTCAATCCTAATATTTTATCTTCTAAGTAATATTTAGTAATGATCAATGATGACGAGTGATACCTTCAACTCATATCTAGTCTCCTATTTATTTAATTTTTCCATATATTTTCCTTATCTTCAATGATTATGATTATGATTAGGTGGTTGAGCTCTTATTATCAAAGATTATGATTAGAATTAGGTGATTGAACCATTATCTTTAAATATTGTGATTAGAATTAGGTTCTCCATTATCAACTTTTGCTTATTTTAGCCTCTAGTCACATGAGATATCATAAAAACACATGTCATAAAATTATGTGCAAATATTTGACTCGATATATATTATGAATTATATTTATGCAGACTTTCAAGATTAAAATGTGCTTAATTATCCTCATTATTTTAGGAAATTTCGCAATTAACACTACCTACTCGGGTACCTGCAAATAGTTAGGTTTGACTACGGGTAAGCATTAACTGTACTCGCTCGTATAAGTATCGCAAACAAAGCAAGGAATAACAAGTTCAATGTGTAAAATATAAGTAATCAACCATAATTTTTCACAAATTGAATGTAAACAAATATCAATAAAAGTGTAACTAAATTTTAGGAAAACATACTTATGGGTATCCGCTACCCCAAATAGTATGAATACCATATAAATTTAGGCATTACATAATAATCTATTTACTATTTAAAAAAAAAAACCTCATTCACATATATGTGTCATCATCTCATTGAATTGCCAAATCATCTATGACATGTGTCATGACCTCGTCGAATATATTTCCCTCCAAAACTATTGTCCACAAAATGATTTACATTATTATTACTAGCGTGTCGACCGGCACTCCGTGCCGATCGACCCGCATTGTTATTTTTTTATATAAGTTATAAGTATAAAAAATGAAACATATAAATTCAATAGAAAATGTAAATTTAAGAATATAAGATGTAATAATTGATATGATATACACAAAATTTTTATAAATTTCTCGTACATCTAATAATTATTATTAAGTTGTTAGATATATTTTATCATGTGCTATTGTTTTATATTTGGGTTGAGAAAGAGATAAAATAAAAAAGAATATGTGGATGAGTAATAATGTATTGATAAAAAAATGAAAGCAAAATATGGAAGTTTCCATTTATTAAGGAGAGAAGTTAAAAAGGATAAAAATGGAATTTAAAAATTATACCATACATGATGGTTATTACTTGTTTTACCTTTATTAATAGTATAGATATTGATGAAATAAATGTTTATTAATATAAGAATATATAAAGATGAAGTTAGAAGTTATAAAGATGAAATTAGAAGTTATAAAATATGAAACTAGAAGTTATAAAATATGAAATAAATGTTTAGTAGTATAAGTATATATAAAGATGAAAGTATAACTTATACAATAAAATTAGAAGTTATAAAATATGAAATAGGAAAACCCAAAATAACTTCATGAAAGTTAGGTTAGGTTTTTCCTTTATTAATTAGTATAGAT